>NC_044496.1:54016635-54056635 GCF_902362185.1 Chanos chanos | reverse complement strand
TCCTGTGGACTTGTTTAATTCTTTAATTTAATGATATTTTTCTGTCCTTTTTGACTGAGCGGAGTACTTTTTCTAAAGTATGCGAGTGTGCGCGTTTTGTGTGTTGTTTCAGTGGAGGGACCAGAGGGCTTTCATGATGAAATCTTTAATGTGCTTTTCTCCCCTCCCCCTCCCCCTCCCCCCATTGACAAACACTCTTCCTTTATCCCGTCATGTTAGAGACCTTCAGATGACAAAATAAATTATTTGACCAACAGCGTTATTGATCTGTGTGTTCAGATTTCACAAAAAAGCAAAATTGAACACTGCGATGGAACTCCCCCCCCCCCCCCCCCCAAGTGTGATTGGACAGTTACTTGGGACTGTAAAGGAAATATACAGAAGTAGTCAGTTAGGTTTATGTTTAAACAATGAAACGACCAATTTATTCACTAAACATCTATGTGTCATTTGACAAGAAATAATCTCCAGAGCGATTAAAAAAAACCCCAGTTTTGACTTTCTGCTCAGCTTTAACTAAGAGCTGCACAATTAGCAGTTTTCCGTTCAAGATAGCTACGCGCTCTTCTTCCTTTACTGGTGATCAAAAATTTCTGAAATGAGAACCATGTTCACCACAAATAGTGGTAATAAAGGATTTTTGTATGTGTGTGTGTGTGTGTGTGTGTGTGTGTGTGAAAATGTTAAACAGGAAAGGTGAAATACACCTCCAAGTGCTTTCCTGCCTTAAACAGTGGACTTGCACTGTATGTTTTAAATTGATTTAACTAGTCATTACTTAACCTTTGGTCATGAAGTAAATAGATTATTTAGTCTTTATTCTCTCCAATAATGTTCAGATTCCGCTTACTGTGTATGCTTGCGGTATGGTTTTCAACGTAAAATGATCTATTATTAATATATATTCGTTTCTCTCGACCGTAGTGGTCGTAATACTCTATGAAACAGAGGGATGCAGACTGATCAGACTTGTCTGTTTTTAATAATGCTCAGGATTTATCAAAATCATACTTCAAAATAGTACCATGTATCCAAGAACACTGATCAAACTTTCACTAAAAGACAGGACAGAGGCCAAAACAATAAACCGTTCTGGAACTGGAGTGCTGCAAATGTACTGGATTCGTGGGTAATGGTCTCATTTTTGGTTTAGGTCAGATTTTTTTTTTTTTTTTACCTCTCTTTTCTAACAGCAGCGTGGAAAAGCCAAAAGAGTGTGTATCAGGCGAAGAAACTCTCACAGACCACTTTTAACATTAACCTTGCCAAGAATGAAAAGGACAACTAGAGAATCCAAAGCTCTCTGACTAAGAGTACTGATCCGGGATCAGCTCCGCTCAGGACATATAATTCTATTTTGTAGGGCTATGACAGACAAAAAAAAAAAATAACTGATGGTCGATCAGTAGTCTTGCTCCCAAGATATTTATTCAGATAACACTAGATTATTTTCGTCAGTTGTTTAAAAGAACACGAGTGATGAAAAATAGGCTTGGACGCTGGGCGTAACGCTACAGGATGGATTAGAACTGCACACTCATGCTTACATCACACGACACTGTCAACACCAGACATCATTTAAAAAAAAAAAAAAAAAAAAGGGCAATTCACACATTAAAAATCCATTTTGTTTTATTTTAACTGAACATCAACCACATTACGGAGAAGACCCCTACGTACGTGACTTAAAACGTGGATCGAAACGAAGCGTGAGAACAGAACAAGCAGACGACGCGGCCGCGTCTAGGCGAAAAGTGTGAAATGTTTACCCTCATGAGCGACTTACATGCGTGTTCTTTTCACCCCGAGAGAGAAAAAAAAAAAAAATGACAGATTCACCGTTCAGTTAAGAGATGGCCATTCGATGCCACACACAGACACAAAGGATATGAAGTAAAACAACACGTTTTAATTAAATGTAACCCTCCCCTAACACCCCCCCCCCCCGCCCCTCCCCGGTCCCACCCCACCTCCCGTTGATGGTCAGCTAGGCAAACTGGCCTGCTCAGTCAGTTTGTGTGTCCGTACATACACACATAGCCCATCCCTCCCCCTCTCTCTCTTGCCCCTGCTTATATCCTTATATCGTCTATGAGTAATGTCATCATGTAAATATCATGTGTTTTTTTTCTTGTTTTGTTTTCTTTTGTTTTGTTTGTTGTTTTATTTTTTTTAAAGCAGTTAATTTTTAGTTGGGGTGGGGGTGAGGCTCACCCCTCTCTTCACCCTCCCTCCCTTTCATGTCCTGGTTGTGCAAACAAACTTTTTCTTCTTCCTTCTTCGTCGATGTCTCCGTCTGTTTACGGGCAGTTGCGTAGATACATTTCATGTGCGAAGAATAACCATTGTAAGAAGACCTGTTAGACAAAGCACATAAATGTGGTGGGGGGGAAAAAAAAAACCCGTCAGTTTGAATAATGCAACTGGCACACGAGTCAGGCATTCAAGTACATGTTTAAGTACTTATATAACTATCGATTATACTGATCAATATTTCATCCAGTAATGCAAACAGTAAACATTCATAACTCTGCCAGAACATTATTATGCAATTCTGACAGAATACAAATGATCAAGAGTCATATTTGCATAGAGAAAGAAAAATGACAAGAGGTTTATTTCATTATCTTTATTTTCATATGAAATGGCTCTTTTGTTGACTCACCTAAAACATAAGCAGCTACAAGTTTCTTGTTAACACTTAAGTGGAGGTAGACAGGCACTGTGGATTCCTGCTCACCCAGCGTAGGGAGCATGAGAGCAGCCATACACACCAGGCCCAAAAGGACCGTGAGCAGGCTAGGGCCTCCCGAGGGTGTACGGCTTTCTGTGCAACACACACACACACACACACACACGCACGCGCACGCACGCACACACACACACACACAGACATACAGACAGAGAGACATTCAAGGGGTGCGTTTCTCCAACACTGCAATAATCTTGCAAAATCAAGAATACAAAAAGAAGCAGTTTCTGGCAAAAATCTCTATTGTGTTGCTCTCTAGTGCCACCTAGTGATAGCAAAATAAATTACACCATTACAGAGGTCATTTCTGTTTCTTTGCTTTAATCAGCTGCAGATGTCGGTGAACTGGAGTCCACTCTACTTCACACGCAAGGCAACTGAACTACCCAGTTTAACTTAAAAAAAAAAAAGATATGCCTGTATGTATATATATATATGTGTGTATATATATGTGTATAAGTGACACCTGACTAGGACTAGCAGCACTAGCTTCACCACAATCAAACAGACCACTGTAAACGAATGCACACACAGTCTGTTTAGCTGAGAAAAGTAAATGCTCTTCGTAAAGACGCTGAGCAGGTGGACAACGGTCGACCCGTTATACCTGTCTGGAATGCGGTCTGTTCAAAGAAGACACTGTCGGCCAGCTGCTCCTTCATCTTGCGCTCCTCTTCCTGCGGCCGGGCGTGCGGAGGCTCGTGCGCGGCGGAGGGGAGCAGCGTAGCCATCACCTCCTTGCGGCCCAAAGCCTTCCGCTGACTCTGCTCCGACACCTGGAGTCGGAACTTGTCTATCACCCCATAGTGGCACGGCCGCACGTCTCTGTGGCGGATTACGCTGCATCGTCGACAAACAGCAGGGGGCGGCGCAAAGGGAGGGAGAATGATTGAGGAAGGAAGGAGACGAATCACACAAGAGGCACAAAGAAATAAAAAAAAACAAAAAAAAAAAACAACACAAGACAGCTAAATCCTCTAACAAAACAGGGACGAGGCGGCGACCGTCTAACTGTCATCAAAAATGAGATTCAGAGTAAATATGACTCCTTTTACTCACATGTCCACACAGCACTGCGGTTTCACAGCACCGGTTGCATCCACCACGGCATACTTGTTTGGCGCTGTGCACAGAACTGAATCAAAGAGATAATAATAAAACAACAGTGCTATAATAATAAGAATTTAAAAAACAACAACAACAACAACAACAGTACCAGTAATTACACCTCGTTGAAGAAGAAGTGTGTTTTAACAGTCATAACTTTTCTCAGTCCAGTTTGCAGCCTTAAGACCCACTTACCTTTAAATTTAAGGGCAAACTCGTAAGGGTTGTAGAGAGTGAGCACCTGTTTGTGTGAGGCTTGCTCATCGGCGTAGAACACCAGCTCTGTGGGGAACACAAACACTGGAAGGCTTCCTTCCACTAGGTCAGGCTGCCGACTCTGCTGCTGCATTGGCCCAAGCTGAGCTCACTCGCCCCTCCCTTTAGCTTTTTCTCTCCAAAGCCCCACTGTCTCTGAGCTCCGTGGGTGTAGAGCCTCCTGTCAAATGTAACCTGCTTCGCCCTCTCAGCTCCTGGGCAGCATGACTTTCAGCCTGGGGGAAAAAAAAAAAAAAAAACACAGAGAACTGAACAACAACAACAACAACGAAAAATTGCACTGTAATTATGCCTGTTGTTACCGGTTTTTCTCCCTCATTAAAGTTCCTTGCTGTGATGGTGACATAATGTTGCTTTCCCACACAATTTAAATGCACATTCTTTCTAATGTTCTGGATAAGAGAGTTTGCTGTAGAAACAAACTTGCTCTTCTTGGTTCAAACGTGCTGTTACAACCACCATAAAAATTCCTGAGATGAGGAACACATAAAATGATGAATCTGCTAAAAACACAAACACACACACGCTAAAAAACAAACAAAAAAAAAACAAACAAAAAACAAATCAGTCCTATCTGAAAAATCAAATAGGACAATGAGTTATTTTCTTTACATAAAAATGCAGTACTACATATGATGACAAAGGTGAAACCCATGACACAACACCGCAAACTTTCTGATACAGTACAGTATAATAAACTGGAATCTTGGCTGACGCCTGCAGTAAAAACGTGTCAGTTTAACGAGATTATCTTAGGACCAGTAACTAAATTTATATCAGTATGATAACATCTTATCTTATTTTCCTGACAAGTTAAAACCATTTTCTTTGTAAGCAAAAACTGTTAAGATGACGAATCTAGGTCTTAGTCATTTTCTCTCAGTTACAACACACCCATGACAGCCAAAACGAAACTGGCACGAGAAAAATTATTAATATATCCTGAATGGTTCCTAACAAAAACAAGTCAGTTCTGTCTCCACGTGGCTAATCACGTGAGCATGTTTACTGCAATAACTTCTTGCTAGCGGTTCAGTCTGTGAAATGTTTCGCAATACAAATATAAGTCTTTGAGAAAACTATTTCCAACTAAATTTCAAGAAGATATATATGTGGCCGATCGCACAGCTGTCCGTCACGATAGAGTGAATTCATTTAGCTGAGCTACAAAATCTCATATTTGTAAAGTTTATCAACCTGTGAAATAACATGTCTTAGTTCGTCGTCGTTAAAAGGGAACGGCCGAAAAGTTAAATTATTTACACGTTCATTAATTATATATGCGCCAAGATATGTGTATCACAAGTATATCGGAGAAAAGAGCGAACAAATAAATATAATATTTTAGTGGCAGGAGCTACGGGTTATTCCAGCTCATACAGCTTGTCCTTGAACAAATTTAAGGTAATTCACTAACCACGCAATAATAGGCTTGATGGCTATAGAAGGAAGACCAAACCACAAATACTCAAACCAATCGAATGGTCAAGTGGTCCGTTATGTGACCATTTACGCGTATCGGACTCGAGTAAACAGACCTTAGGGTTCGTTACCTTACGTCAACGTAACATGTTTGTGCATTTGCAATAGCTAGCCACAAACATGACAAACGTTGTCTTATAAGACAATACATAGAGAATTATTCTATGACACGTATTCGACCATTTAAATACGATACAGCCACCAATAAAGGATCGTAGATTCAAAATCAGAAGCTTGTCATTTTCATTTGTACCTGTATGAAAACAGCTATTTGAGCACCCTGCTAACCAGCTGTATCCTCTTTCTGATGTTAGCTAAAAAGCTAACCTCAAATAATGTCAAAGATGCTTTGTCATCAATAATTATTATTCTCATCATAAAGATTATTTTTAACTCACAATATGATATCTTTACCTTTCTCGCGTCAGTTATTCGGGAAAAAACAGACAGGTGTTGTGCAAATCCCACCCTGTTTTCCTCTTTTCTTTGTCAATATGCTGCAGATCGAATATTGAATGCTGGGATACTGGAGGGCCCAGGAATTCCGCCAGGGCAGTTCTTCGACGTCATCAACGTTCGTACGATGATAATGTACACACTGTACTTTTCTGATGTTTGCGAGCAATTTTGCGTGCGAATTCATTTAAATGAGTCATATTAAAACTTTGGAGACAACTACTAGTTCACAATGACCTAAAAATAAAGCACTTGAAAGTATATATATATATGCACAACGCAGAGTTTTGGACTTTAAAGTATAACAGCAATGGAGACCAACCTATTGCTGTTTTAAAGTAATTTCTTCCGTGGCCTGTCCATGGAAGTCTTTTACGACTTACGTCGAGTGACTTATATAGTTTTGCATGTTATACATGATCTAGAATTAGTGTGTAAATCGAGGTGACCTTGTAGACAGTTGTGCAATGGGATGTTACTAAAGAGCACACCAAAGAAAGAATCACATTTCCATCTTATTCCTGTTGGCTAACTAAAGGCTATCAGTACTTTTCTTAGCCTTAAAGCACGAACGACAAAATAATTTGGTATGCACGATTACAATACTTTGATATGCATCTAGTGGATCATGTAAGAAAACTACTTTTTAAAAATGTCTACATTCTTAATAAAAGACTATATAAAAGATTCGTATTGTAGCATTTAAGATCAGTACTGTCAGTAGTTAAGTGTAAATACTGAATTGGAAGGCTTCTATGTTGTAAGTACCACTGTGCTTCGCTTGTATAGTTTACATTCAATAGTTTTGTGAGAGGGCTATTGTCTTCCTGGATTTTTTTTTTTTTTTTTACATAAATGACTCATAAAGATTTAGTTGTCACAAAGGGCCTGCAGATCTACTTACACATGACCGAAGAAACTCTCCGAGTTTAAATTCATATTGAAAGACCATCAGGAAACATGCGGTTGGGTTGACTTATATAATAAATTTAATTGCTTATAGTGCTTTATTTATGGGTATGACATCCTACATTCTATTGAACACATATCATCCGTACATAAGCCTTGGACGAGTTGAGTTCAGTCGAACAGTGTGATATACGACAGCCACGCTCCTCTAACGCTCTCGTCTCCGAGGGCGTGAAGACACACGCGTGAGCCGTTTAGTTAACATGGCGCTTCAGCACAGAGGAGATAAACAAGAGGAGGGAAAGGTTGAAGGGAAGGCACAATTATTATAAAAATCGTACTGTGAACCAAGCACCTCCCCACCCCCACCAGGACAAGCAGACGGGAACATGGGAGGAGGGGGTTCGTCCTTTAAAATCAAATTTCCCCATCATAACGTCATATAAGGTATTCTAACGCACTGATACCAAAAAATCAAGTGGTGCAAGCAAAACTGTAAATGCCATTACGCGGGAAATAATGCATACTTTAAAAATAACCGACTTTAACTTTGCACGGAGCATGAGCAGACAAATCGCCTTTTCCCTTCGTGGTCCTCTGTCGGACCAAGAACGGAGAACTGAGTACTAGGCGGATGAGAACCGCTTCCCGACCTCATTGCATATTTATGCACGACAGGGAGTGGCCTCAGTGGCTTGGCTCAGCCAATACCATAGTAGCGGTGGAGCGAAGGCGTTTCGATCTGTTCGGAAGAGAAGTTCTCTAACAGCGCGAGCTCCAGCAGTGCTCAGCAAAGACAGATAGAGAGTCAGGCGGCGGCAAGGGGAGGCAATACGACCCTCTTTTGGGGGGGTCTGATTATAACAAAATATATACACACATATATATATATGCACACCCAGGCCGCAAGATAGGTCATATACTGAGTATAGTTTTTTAGAAAGCATATAGCTCTATAACTATACATTTAAAATGCCTATTTTACTTTTCCTGATAGACACGTCCGCTTCTATGAATCAGCGCACTTATTTGGGTACGACGTATCTGGACATTGCTAAAGGCGCGGTTGAGATCTTTATGAAGGTAAAGAATAATTTTACCCCGACTTTTTGACCTTACTGTTGTGCCTTGATGAAGTTGAGGGTCCCTATTATAGATACAGTCGAATTTAATGTGTATTGTTTCGTTTTCTTTAACAGCTGCGTGCCCGAGACCCGGCTAGTAGAGGCGACAGGTACATGCTAGTTACATTTGATGATCCACCATACGGAGTGAAGGTAAATAAATACTATTAAATTGTGTTTATATGTGGTTAAGGCGTAGATAATTTTCTGACAGTGAGACTCTACTGTCCCTCTGGTTCGTAGCAAAGGGTCGGGTGGCCTCCCGGTGACGAAAACGGCTAAATTTTGTTAAAATACCCGCAGACCCGGAGCAGCGCAGCCTCTGAACATGGCGGACATTTTGCTTTTGTGTTGGGAAAACTCTCAGGCGCTGAGATGGAGGCGGAGAGATTTATTATCCGTCGTGACGTCTAACGTGACGCAATGGTGCGCTAACTCGGCCTGGATTGGACAACTAGCCTGCACTCTTTCTCATGCCCTCCTCTTGCATCCACTTTGTGGCTGACCTCTGTGCATTCCCATTGGTCAATGTGTTCTAAGCAAATCAAACTTATTTGATTTGTTAAAGACCATCAATAAGAAAATGAGAATCTAGTTTCCTCTGGGTCTTAGTTTTCCTCAGTGATGAAATTTTTACTGCCATTTATGGATGGCCCTTATTAATGTTCTATGATATAATGCCCCAATTAAATATCAGCCTCTTGCCTCCACCAACATTTAAGTACATAAACCATACCCTTCCCATGTCATTACCTCATATCTTTCCCAATGTATAACCCAGAATAATCTTCTGAAAACCATGAACCAAGATTAAGGTGTAAAGGGGATTTGAACAATAAGGATTAAATTAAGCATTACATAATCTACACAACAGTATATATTAAACTGATAACACACTGCGTAAGAGCCTGGAGGACTCCCAGTCCTGGGAAAATGTCTAACACTCTAAGAGGGGAAAAATAGAGGACTCACTGTCCTAAACAATAAATTGCAGTCAAAGTTAAACTGACCACACATCACGGGCTTCACAGACCCCATGTAGTTTTAAACATAAGGAGAGATCAGTTGAGTTTCAACATAAGCCACTAGCTCTCATTTTCACCTACCCTTCAGTGTTACTGACAGTGTGTGTCAAAGTTTAGAAAACACGCAGATGATCCCACAGCACTTTGTCACCCACTTTAGCATCATGGCTCAGTGGCATAAAATCACTTAGAAACTGATGTGTTTGCAAAGCGCTCCAGCAACCGTAGCTCCATTTCGCTCAGACGCATCAATTAGTTGCTCGTTTGCAGTGTGTAGCAATATCCCTTGTGTGTCCTAACGCAGAACGCAGACTGTGATGTGTGTCAACCGACGCGTCGCTTTGTAAAACGAATGACAAATTAGATAACATGCATTTATGCTCTTAGTGTGTCCGGCTGCTTGAGTTCGGCCGTGCTGGTTTGATATATCTACATATAGGAGGCAATAAGCTGAGCTATGACTGTGTTATACGGAACTCATATTCAGCTGTCTGGCAGTTAGGAGCTGTAGATGTGACTTGCTGCTTCGTGTGGGATACTATTTTTTTGTTTTGTTTTGTTTTGTTTTTATTTTCTTCTTTCTTTCAACTTTATTTGTGTTTGACATTGACGTGGAGAAAGGCTCAGTCTCCCCCCCCCCCCCCCCCCCAGCAGTTCACACAAGCTTCGATTTTCTGGCAGGTGTCCAAACTCTCTCTTGGGGGCTTTTGTGTTCCACACTCCACATGCAGTCCTGCCTTCTCTTTTCCCCCCGTCTTATCCTAGAAAGGCTGAGGCCACCTCGAAAGTGCCCCCCTTCATTTCTCATACTTTATACTGCAGTGCAACACAATCTTTGTGTCACTGTATGGAAAAACTCATAGCAGGGTAACGGGGTTGATGGGGGAGACCCATCAGATATTCTGACAGTAAATCTCTTTGCTCATACACAATGTTGAAACAAGGCAGCTTCATGTACATGGCAGGAAATATTGCCTTTTTAGTACTTAGTACAGTTTTGTCATTACAAAGCCTGAAGAGGTGCAACCCTTTCACTTACATAAGCACAGAACTTTATATGAGCTATTCATGGCTTGTTTGTCCCTCCTACCTGTTTTTTTTTTTTTTTTTTTAACTCCTCAACCAAGCTTTGCCACTTATTTTCAGCGTTGCTCCTCACTTTCAAGCCTTCCTAGTTCTGTAACAATGCTGGTTCTTGCTGCAGCTGGTATAGTGGCATAGAATCTGGCAACTGTCTCTTAGAGAGTGGCTTTTTATTCCTGTCAATTATTCATGAGATTTTCAACAGCTAATCAGAGAGGAGTCTGCAGTGAGCCAGTTCCAGTTCTGACAAAGCTCCGTTTTCCTATCTGTTTGCTTCACTTGTTTTGTTCCTGGACAAGTAGAACATTATTCATTACTGTTCCCATGCTCTGGCGTTTTTTTTTTTTTTTTCTTAATTTTTTTTTTTTCACTCTCATACTGTTTTCTTGTACCCCCTCCTTCCTTGGTGTGTTGCATGGCTTGGCAGCTGGTGTATGTTTACAGGACTGACTTCTCCACTTATGAATCAATCAACACTGCAAGACCCACAAAGGGGTTTCATTTCTTCTCTGCCTCTGTTGTTTGTTACATTTTGGAGTAATGCATCAGTGGAAACAAAGGCCCAGGCTCTGCATGCTTTTTACATTGGTGTGCTTTGGAACATGAGGCTATTACGCTGCTGTAGCCCATTGTCTCTTCAGCGTTCTCCTTAAAAGATGAGGTCACAGTATGCAAGCCTCTAAATGCCTTTGGAGGTGTGTTGACATTCCATTGGACGGAGACATAAATTATGCAAATGAAAAAGTATGAGAAGCATGTTGTCAGAGAATTTTTTCCTACATATTGAGACCTTATCGTTGACGGAATGTTTACCTACCGTCCTAGCCCTCTTCTCTTTCTCTTTCTCTTCGTCTGTTTTGCAAGGGTTTCTTTCTTTCTTTCTTTCTTTTTTTTCCCCATGGCATATCTGATATATCAATCCAGGGACTGAGGTAATACACACACACGGTGCAATTTCCGCTCCCTATCTCACATCACTCAATGGACAGACCTGCATGCCTGTTTCATGTAAAGACTGGCTAAATCCACGAGAACACTCTCGGCGGAGCTTTCCGCTCCTCCTTTATAAGGAGCTGAAGGGAGAACAATTCATCTGTGGAAGAAGGAGGCATTACTGACTGACTCTAGAGTCTGTAGTTAATTCCAGATGACTTGTACAAAATCTCTTAAGCTTTTTCTCTTTTTATCTTCTAATAGAATCTTTTTCTCAATTTCAGCTAATTGTATTTGTTCTTCCGAACTCAGTCCACCATCAAGTCTGGGCAGAGTCATTAGTTGTCAGTTTTACTGTTTATCTTTGTAGCTCTGTTATCGTGAACCAAGTGTCTCCCAAAGAACCCTCTCTCAGCAGTTCCAGTCCGAGCTGCGGAAAAGAAGCATAAGGGAATACTCTGAAAATTCCCATACATTCCCATTCCGCAGCTGGGACGTTCTTTCACAGATGCAGACACCCCTGAGCTCGTCATGTTTCGTGACCTCCTCCCCGCGATCCGTGCGCTAGCTGGTTAACTGGCTTTCATTCCATGGGAGTGACATTTCCAGTTCCCCGTCCCTCACTCCTCACTCCTCACCCCTCACCCTCTCTCCCGGGACAGGCAGCACCCTGTCCACAGCTGACGCGCGTCTCAGCCTTACTGAGCCGCTGCGCCTCATCAGGTGCCGCTAGAAGTTACGAGCTCTAGATCTGCAGAGAGACTTGAGAGATTAAGAGTGGGGGGAAGGACAGCATATCCTGGAGCACTAACCTACAAGGACATGCTCCCTTTCATTCTCTCTCTCTCTCTCTCTCTCTCTCTCTCTGTGTTGGGAGTGCTTAACTCAGGTGCTCGGGCCATGTGAATCACACGCTCCCTCGTCTTCTCCTCCCCGATAATAGAGTGTGTGTTTATACCGGCAGTTGTTTCCTTAGAGCCTGGGCTTTGCAGGAAACAAGTCCCTTTGTGTCAGTATGTCTGAAGCATCTGATTGACTCTAGCCACCTGACCTGCAGGTGAAGAGGGAAGACAGAGACTTAATGGTGTTTGCACACTCACAGCTTCACCCCAGGCCCCTTATTTCTTTGTTCTCCTCGCGGAAACAGGCACCCAGTCAAAACTAAATGCAAAATTATTTTGATGGCGCGTTGTGTTAAGTGGACCAGAGTAGGTGTTATGATGCATATGTATGAACCTGTTTTCTTGTGTTTCATCTGCTCGTAGGTAATCACATAGTATCTGCTTCCCATTGGGTGGTTCTGTCAGTTCATCTTTCTATATGGCCTATAGTACAGAGGTTTTAGCTTAGCGACAGTTAGGCTAATTCTTTTGGAAATGCATTGTCTTTGTTCCGTACTCTGTTTCTACTCTTTTTTTTTCTCATTTCTTTGTGGCAGAGGAGCCAGACAAGGTTGTGATTAAAGGAGAGACTCTGATTGTAGTCACACTTATACAGGGGTAATGAATTGTTAATGTGTGAGGAAAGAAAGAAGGATGAGCAGAAAAAAAAAAATGAATTACTTGGTTGTTTGAATTATTGAGTGCCAGTTAAAGAGATCCAGCTACAATGTGGTGGGTTGAGTCCAAACAAAGAGCCTACAGAAGATCTAAAGCCTAAATTTGTCAGTTGAACTGGCTATATTTCTATTTGTGTTTGTCACTGATCAGTAGCGTAGACAATATTCCCACTCATGTCGAACCCAAACAGAATCTGACCTGTTAATGCAGGGAAAATCGACCCTCTTTTTTCTCTACACTCGGGTCACATGAAAACTGAAGCATACAAGACTATTGAGCAAAGTGTCTGTGAAATACAGATTTAGTAAAATAGGTTTTGAGCTGCCCCAGGGCTATCTCATATTTTTCAGCAAACAAACAGACATGTCTTTACTGTCTGTAAACATACACTGATAAAAAAAAGGGATGTGCAGGCCTGCTTAAGAAAATGCTAATATAGGTCACACACAACAACCTCATTATGTCCTCAGAGAGAAGGGAAAACAAATCAAATCAAGTCCTCTGTCTTAGAACTGTATCACAGAACTCCAGGCGACGCACAAACACACACACGCACACACATGCGCACACACACGCAACACACGCAAACTCACTCTCTCTCTTGCTCCCTCTCCATCTCTCTCTCTCTCTCTCTCTCTCTCTCTCTCTCTCTCTCTCTCTTTCTCTCTTTCTTTCTTTCTCCCCCTCCCTCATTCTGTGTGTGTGTGTGCGTGTGTAAGTGTCACACGTTACTGTGCGATGTGTAAGCCTGCCGGTCATCCGTAGATTAAGCATAATGCTGTAACACTCAGGCACTTGACCTGACTGTAGGAAATAAAGAGTTCAGCTGGACTTGATTTGTAGGCATGAGGATTGAGTGTTTTTTTTTTTGTCAACATGCAAACACCGAGGGGGGAAAAAATTACTCATTTTATATTTGTGCCTGTTTGCTTTGTAATGAAAATCATCTATCAGAGCCGAGTGCTTCCGCGGGTTTTACGTGTTGTTGTGGTTCAATTGCCCTGCGGTGTCATTCAATGCCCCCACCTGTCTGCATACGTAATGGTTTCAATGTCATGTGACACGGCTTTTCTCTCTTTCTCTGTGTGTGTGTGTGCGCATGTGTGTGCTTGCATGCGTGTGTGTGTGTGTGTGTGCGTGTGCGTGTGGGTGTGTGCGTGTGTGTGTGGGGGTGTATGTGTGCGTGCATTCCAGGCGGGCTGGAAAGAGAATCATGCTACATTCATGAGTGAGCTGAAGAACCTGCAGGCATCTGGACTGACAACACTAGGTCATGCCCTCCGAGCGGCCTTTGACCTGCTCAATCTCAACAGGCTTGTCTCAGGCATCGACAACTATGGCCAGGTACTGAACCTGACTGAACGACACCATCCACACATTTTTATTAACGCACTGTCCATAGTGCACAGGATTATAACATGCTACACGAGAGAGCGCAGTCACACAAGCACACACATATACACACACACACATACACACACACACGTATAAACATGTGAGGGGCCCAGGAAGCTTCTAGAAACAGCACCAAGGTTTACACCAGTCCCACTTACATACGAACACAAATCACGCACAGCAAGATGAAAAAAAAAAAATGTAAGTAGGAAAATACAGCCATGCATGTCTTCATGTGCAGAGATGACCAGTCTGAGGTGGTTGTGTTTAAACTGTACAGGGATCAGTGATATATAGCACAGTGTATTGTCTCACAGTTTCCACTCGCCACCCGTCAGATAAATCTCCTCGTATATTATTCCTCCAAACCTCTTGCTGAAAGCATGATGGATTATCACTCTACTGAGAGTTAGCATTAGTGTAGCGCTGAGGCAGTGTGTAAATCCACTTACTGAGTTTTACGCTGCGTGCAGCTGAGTGCTGACCCCTGTAGTATGGAGGGAGTATATACATCATGTCAAAGAGAACTGATCCCTTCAGCCATGTTAGAGGTAACCAGGCAACGCATCAACTACAGGTGTCATTAGGAGAAACCCAGTTTCTCACATTTAACCAGCTGTTCTCTAATGCAAACAATACCAGTTTAAACCAATTGTGGTTCAGCGGTGCAGCACCAAGAGTTCTAGGGAAAATATGGTATTAGTTATGGATTTTTTTGTTCCTCAGGGGAGACCCTAACAGAGTTTGAGTGCTTTGATTGGAGCCAGTAAGGGACAAAGATATTGTCTCCAACACACACACACACACACACATGCATGAACACACACACACAAACAGACACACACACATACACCGTGCTGTCCAAGTACAGGGAGTCGATGTCCTGTGAACCGTCAGAAAATATAGTAACTGTGTTTGTTTGTGTCCATCAGGGCCGGAACCCGTTCTTCCTGGAGCCGTCAGTAATAATCACTATTACAGATGGGAATAAACTGACACACAGCTCTGGAGTCCCTGATGAGGTGAGGATTCATAAACCTTAAAAACTACACACACACACACATGCCCGCGTACAGACGCACACACACACGCCCTTAATCTTCAGGTACAGTCATAGATATTCTTGTCCTTACTCTTGGGTATACTCATCTGAACAGGCTATGGTTTCATGTGGGCAATGCTGGTATTACTGGTGTTACTGGTATTACAGCCATTCAACGGTCTTTTTTTGATACGAGAAGATGCCACAGTTGATTTAGGTGATTCAAAGAAAAGGAACGCTAATGTAGCAGGAGGGCCTGAGGTCCCCGGTTCCGCTAAAACACGTCACAGATTTGGACCAGTTGGTTTTGGAGAAGGTGAACAGGCTATGTTATGCGTAATAATTTATTCAGAGACGTGACATCACACATATCCTCCAGAACTGTTCAGAGGCCAGTCTGAAGTCATGTTAAGAGACCCAGAGATGATCTACGAGTGTCTTTTTAACAAGTCCATTGTTCCTCTCCTCTCTCTTTGTCCCCGTAGCTGCATCTGCCTCTCAACTCTCCGCTGCCAGGCAGCGAGCTGACTAAAGAACCCTTTCGCTGGGACCAGCGCCTTTTTGCCCTGGTGCTGCGTTTGCCAGGGGCAGCGGTGCCAGACAGTGAACAGCTGGGTAGCGTGCCCACCGACGAATCCGCCATCACCCAGATGTGTGAGGTTACTGGAGGTATGACCTGTTCCTCTGTCTCTCTGTTCCTTTACTTGGAAGAATGCATGACACGTCGATAAACCATTTAAAGATACCTGCCTAATGTGGAACATTTAAACGGTTCCATTCATCATCTACCTTCTCCTTCTCTCTCTCTCTCTCTCTCTCTCTCTCTTTCTTCTGGAAAGTGATCTCAAAACAAATTCGCTGTTAGTTGTGTTCTCCATTAGAGAGAATTATACGTTTTCTGCGAATTCGGATAGTGGCTGGAAAAAAGCCAAAGTTATAGTTGGCAGATCCGAGATGCGTTCTGGAGAAAATATTTTGAGAATGGGAGGCAGGCCTTTTTGGTAATAAAATACAAATACACATGAAATATTTTGCTAATGCTCCCTTTGATTGAAGTCCCTGCTATGACATTCGATATTGTGCTGCAGTAGCTTTCCATTGCCAAATATTGTGTAAATTTAGCAAGGCAGATCAATCCAAAAGTCGGTCCACTAATAGTGCTCTTTTATAACTGCAGAATTTGCATTAAACAAATTTCCTTTCTCTGTTCTTAGTGCTTCCTCTTTTGGCTCTTTTGTTTTAACTTTTGAGTAATTTCTTTTTTTTTAAATAGATGTTTCAGTGTTTGAGCTTCTTTCTTTTTTTGTCTTTTCTTCTTCCTCATTTTCTTTTTTCAAGGTCGTTCATATTGTGTGAGGACACAGAGAATGCTGAACCAGTGCTTGGAGTCTCTAGTCCAGAAGGTTCTGAGTGGAGTGGTTATCAACTTTGAAAAAACGGGTCCAGATCCTCCCGTCATAGGAGAAGGTGAGCGGTTATCAGAAAACCTCCCTACATTGTGTTTTCATTGTGTAAAACGATGATGTGGTCTCCTTCATTGTTCGCCGGACTAGTTTAGTTTCCCTGTTGCTTTATGGAGCGTTAGACTGATGTGATGTGCTCTCCATAGACGGAGTGGTGGATCCATCTCGCCCGCTGTCATCGCTGACCCCCCAGCCCTGGCACAGCTGCCACAAGCTCATCTACGTCCGGCCAAACCCCAAAACCGGGGTACCCGTGGGCCACTGGCCAATCCCAGAATCCTTCTGGCCAGACCAGAACTCCCCCACTTTGGTAAGCCGGGCACTAGCGTTGGTTTTTCTTTTATGTAACTGTGTGGGAACTGTCGGAACGGTCTGGAAGTTTGATCAGGAAGTTTCGTGGAAAGCCCCTGTCTGTGTCTGTGTGTGTGTGTGTGTGTGTGTGTGTGTGAACCGCTTGCTTGTGATTTGCTTCATCCAGACTGACAGTTGACAACTGCAGTCTGTCATATGGCAATGCTTCAGTCAGTTTTACCCCAGTTATCCAGGATGCCGCTACATCCAAGTCTCTATCTATTACCAGAGATTAAATTCTCCCCTGTTTTTAGTCCACGATGACCAGCACAGTCAACAGAATCATGACCTCATAACCACAGGTCATGACAATGGTTGATAATTATATGGATAATTATATGTGATTGAGCCTGAGGATTGAGTGTGTGTACATATATATATATATACACATATGTACATACATGCATCTCTCTCTCTCTCTCTCTCTCTCTCTCTCTCTCTCTCTCAGTGTGTGTGTGTATATATATATATATATATATATATACACACACACTGAGAGAGAGAGAGAGAGATAGATGCATGTATGTACATGTGTATATATATACACACACACACCAAATGTGCCTAGATATGCTATAATGAGTATTTCTGCTTCTAACAACTGATACACACTCATGCACACGCACACATTATGGTTTGTTGTGAGCGTGAGCGTGAGTGTTTATCCGTTGTTCAGAGCTGAGAGGAGTAGAAACGCACGCAGGCCTGTGCTGCCGCGGCCTGGAGCGAATGTGAGAACTGCATGCGTAATAGTCGCTGACGTACACGCTGGAGGTGGGGAAACCTGATCTCTGATCAGTTGTGATGTGTAAGAGAGGAACTGGAGAGTGAGGAGAAAGCACAGTGGACTAAGTGTTCCCGCTGTTGGACAGCAAGCCGTAGAGGGAGAGAGAGAGAGAGAGAGAGAGAGAGAGAGAGCCTGGTGCATTGCCAAAGTGCCACGACTCCCCGTCAGCCTGTGGTTACTGTTTAAGTGCCAACCAACAGCGTCTGGCGGTGCCCACGCAGCCTGGCGCTTCAATGCCCACTGCGCCTGTCTCTCATTGTGAGGTCATTTCCTCCTCACACTTCCTTCCCCAGTTCTCAGGTGGAATGGCTGCTGTTCACCAACGGGGTGCATGAAACTGTAAACATGTTTGTCTGTGTGTCCTGGCTACTGCCTCTGTAAACTCGGCAAAACAAGCAAGGCTGTCTGTCAGTGGTTGGCTACTGTAGATTTAATTCTTTGTGATCCGTCACCGATATAGATAATATCACATTTTATTGGATTTTATAACAGCCTTTCTCTTGTTTTTACAAGTTAAGGATTTCTTTATGGCAAAATAAAAAAAAAACACGCATCACAGTTAAGAATACATCACAAACATGTTCTTTTGCAGACGTGACCTTTTGTTTGTTAGTTTGTTTGTTTGTTTTCTTCTTTAAAACCGTGCTGGCTTGTCCGATTGCTCTGAGAAGCAGACACTACCTGATAAAGAAATGAACAGCTTGTGTAGTCATATGCCAGGAACACATGGGGCATTAGCTGGTGTTGGAAGGCAATATGTCATCACTTGGATTTTTCCCAGATGGATATTTATCACAGCAGCACACCGTCCATTAATATGGCACACAGTTTAGCTACTCTATGCAATCTCTCATTCTCTCTCTCTTTTTCTCTATCTGCCTCTCTCTGTCTCTCTCTTTCTCTCTGTCTGTCTGTCTGTCTCTCTCTCTGTTTCTGTCCCTCTCTCTCTCTCTCTCTCTCTCTATCTCTCTCTCGCTCTCTCTATCTGTCTCTCTCTTTCTCTCCGTCTGTCTGTCTGTCTCTCTCTCTCTTTTTCTCTATCTGTCTCTCTCTATCTGTCTCTCTCTTTCTCTCCGTCTGTCTGTCTGTCTCTCTCTCTGTTTCTGTCTCTCTCTCTCTGTCTCTCTCTCTCTCTCTCAGCCTCCTCGCTCTGCCCATCCTGTGGTGCGTTTCTCCTGCGTGGACTGTGAGCCGATGGTGATTGACAAGTTGCCCTTTGACAAGTACGAGCTGGAGCCATCGCCTCTCACTCAGTACATCCTGGAGAGAAAGTCTCCGCACATGTGCTGGCAGGTACATCTCTACCCTTACACACACACACACACACACACTCACTCACACACGCACTCACACACACACACACACATGAACTCACACATGCACACACTCACATGCACACACTCACACACACGCACTCACACACTCACACACACGCACTCACACACTCACACACACACACACACACACGCACACACACTCACACACACGCACTCACACACGCACGCACACACACACACACTCACACACGCACTCACACACGCACGCACACACACACACACACACGCACTCACACACACGCACTCACACATGCACACACACACACGCATGCACACACTCTTCAGATATGAACCAAACACAGTGCTTAGGTATGACCTCATTAATAAGCGGACAGAAGCATTGTGTGGAAATGACACGGTGATCAGGGCTGTGGTTTCAGGCATTACATTTGACTGTCAGTGTGACCCTGAGCAAGGCTTTTAACTGCAATTTGCTATGCACAAGCTCATCACAAACTGAATCAATGTAAATGAATAAATGTGTTATTCTCTCTGTCAGTTAGCCACCCCCACACAGTCTCCTCACAGATTGACTATGGTATGGTAACTATATTACTTAGAAATATAGCAGTTAAGTTTGGCCATGGTTATGACCTTTCATATATTAAACAGCCCAACTGTGTCTTGTGACTAAGGAATTTGGCATATATGTTGTTTTGTCAACAAGCCTTACTGACGATGTAAAAGGTGAAAGTCTGTTTCAGCTTCTCCTGGTTCAAAGTACATTAAACCATCAACTGAACACACACACACACACACACACACACATTCGCTCATATAATGGATTGTATTAAGATTGTATTAAGATTACATACTGAGAACAAAATCTCATTCTACGGCAGAAGAATACATATGTTTGCTATGTGGATTAATAGGGACATTTTGTATTTCCCTCAGCGTTTTTGGGGGGGGGGGGGGGGCAAATCAACCCAGTGGAGTACCAGGCCCTGCCCCCAGAGAATAATACATTTTCTAGAGTGGAGGAGGAACGTTCGTTACCTCAGGCTCATTACAACTAAAATACACGTTAACATGGCAGCTGTACCATCAGGGGAGTATATCCTCTTAGAACCGCAGAGTTTTTTCGTCTTTGGGGAGCCTTAGAGGGTTGTTTAAGTCGAGCGGTTTGGGGACATTTTTAGCTCGAAAGTCTCTCCAAGGAACGCTCGATATAATGAGGTATTGACGGTGTAATTTTGTCAAAGTAAAACGGCACTGTTTACGGTCCGGACGCCTATCGCTTTCTTCTCGAGGGAGGCTAAGCTATTCTAATGTTTTTTTTTCCCGGTGTCACCCAGGTGTTTGTGAACAGCAGCGGCAAACACAGCGATGTCGCTCACCCCTTTGGCTACCTGAAAGCCAGCACTACGCTCACCTGTGTCAACCTCTTCGTTATGCCTTACAATTACCCTGTCCTCTTACCGCTTCTTGGTACGTGTCATTAATAACTTGTTTTTATCGTTAATGTGCATCTGTTCTACTAGAGACATTTGAAAAAGATCATTATAAATACCATTAATCTATATTTTCGTAGGTTAAGTTCTAACTTCATGACATTCTATCTATCTATCTATCTATCTATCTATCTATCTATCTATCTGTGTTGTGTGTGTCACCCTTTCTAGTTGCGTGTGTGTTGCCATTTTAGCTCTGATATTTTGTTTACTACACACGGTTTAGTTTCCCATGGTAATGAAGACAATAGTTTTAAAAGCACTTTAGCAGCTTGTGTTACTGTGAAGTGCCTTGGGAATTTTGTGTGCTCTCACTGAAACCTGCACTAACATTATTTTTACCGGAGAGCTCCAGAGATAAGAGTGCCTGCTAAATGAATAAGTGCAAATGTGAAATGTAAAACACAAATCTTTATTCCTCTCTCTCTCTGTTCGGGCCAGTCACTCCGCTCTCCGTTCCTTTTCCTCCCTCAATCCAATGCTCTAACTCTCTCTCTCTCTCTCTCTCTCCCTTCATTTTTCACCAGATGATTTGTTTAAAGTGCACAAGCTGAAGCCAAACCTTAAGTGGAGACAGGCTTTTGAAATCTACCTAAAGTCAATGCCCCCTTACTTTCTGCTGGTAAGACTCACCTGCCAATGGACTTGTCTTTTGGACGCAAGAATATTTTGTACAATGGAAAAAATGAACCGAGTCGTGTTAGACAGCAGTAGTTTCCTTACATATTGTGTGAGTCTTTGTGGTAGACTTCTTTTTATCTGTTTATGTATTTGTTGGTTTGTTTATTTATTTATTTGCCCTATGATACATAAGCTACTGCAGCAGAGTCGAGGTCAAGTATGTGGATGAATAAGCTTTGTCTCCCTGACGCGTTTGCCTTTTCCCTCTGCTTCCATCGTGTGCACGCAGCCACTGAAGAAGGCGCTAAGGATGATGGGAGCCCCAAATCTCATCTCTGACAACATGGACTGTGGCCTGAGCTACAGTGTCATCTCCTACCTAAAGAAACTCAGCCAGCAGGTAATGATTCTCTCAACCCTGAACCCGACACACGTTTTTCCCACCCGTGTATGAGGCATGCGCATTTATGAGGAGTTTGACTGACGTGTGTTTTGCTTTTAGTTAGCTGCACACATTTTTGTAAAACAATTGAACTGACTCTTTTTATTTCATAGTAGCAGCAGTGTAGACATACGTTTGCATTGGCCATGATGTGTTAGTAATCAAATGAGTGTGTATCAATAAGAAAAAAAAGAAATCAAAATCAAAACGTCAGCGGTTCAGTAATATTTATTCTTATTATTTTCATGCCCTGACTAACACTCCCTCAGGCCAAAATTGAGTCCGACCGTCTGATTACATCGGTGGGTAAGAAACCCCCTCTGGAGACTGGCATTAAGGTGAAGAACCATTCCAGCGCCCTGTCCCTGGCACACCGGCGTGACTTTAAGCAGCTCCTGCAGGGCATCACCGGGGAGGTGCCACTGCGACTCACCGACATCAACTTAAAGGAGTTCGCCGGCTTTCAGATCGCGCTGCTAAACAAGGTAGAGCTCCAGAGCTGAGCAGGCCTGGTCTGATCTGGTCTGGTCGTAAATGATTCACGTGAGAGATCGGATTTTTTGGGTCAGGGTTTTTTTTTTTTTTGTCAGCTAACGCTGTCACTGCCCAATCAACAGTACTGTTATAAATCATTATTTAATGTCCAGGACCGGACTTTGGAACTCAGTATGTATGTATACTCTTGTGTGATGCTACTGTTCTATGTATTGTGTAATTATGTAGTTATGTAATTGCAATTTAAGATGCATACTAAGTAAATATGACACCTGACTGCACTGGTAGCATTTGTCAGGTTTTATAGATACATTTTACACAGAGTAGAGAGCTCGTTATAATGAATCTGAAATGTCACTTCCTCTGTTTGTCCTCAAACATGCTGATCATTTAGGATGACATTTGATAGCATAAGTTGTTGCTGTCATTAAGAAAAATCTTCTCCGAATATTTTCTTCCAAGGACCTGAAACCCCAGCCCTATCGGAATGCTTATGACATTCCGAGACGGAATCTATTAGACCAGGTAACCCGGATGCGTTCCAACCTTCTGAGAACTACTCAGAAGCTAATCAGAGGCCAAGATGAAGGTAAAGACACAAACATAACCAAATGAACCGAAGTTATACCATAGCCTTGAGTTCTTTTATTTTTCCTCCTTTAAATTAGCTACAGTCAAGGGAACTTCTGCTTATTAACATGTTTCTTTATTTGTTCATTTGTTCATTTGTTTACATCTTTGTTTTATTCTCTGTAGACTACCTACACAGTATCCCAGTGGGTCAGATGGGAAACTATCAGGAGTATTTGAAGATGATGCCGTCCCCCCTGCGCGAGATCGACCCAGACCAGCCCAAACGACTGCACACCTTTGGCAATCCCTTCAAACAGGACAAGAAGGTACGCACATACAGTCAACGTCACGAGTCACAGGAAGTGCCTGCTGAGATTTGAATTAACGGCCTGGACGTCTGGATGATTAAAATCATGCGGTGTTCTTTTGCAGTCAGTCACAATGTTCTGTTAGCAACTGTCCACCTCTGTAACAAGGCAATAAAACCCTGGAAAGCAGCTGTTGGATGGCGGATTTAAGAGCCATTCCGCTGGTAAAATACGTTTTATGCGAGGGGAAAAAAAAAAAAAAAAAAGCTCATAATTTTTTCGCCCTGTTTGACCAATTACAGGGGATGATGATCGACGAGGCAGACGAGTTCGTAACGGGTCCGCAGAACAAGAAACGAGGCGGCACGGGCGACCCGAACTCAGGCGCGGCGTTAAAGAGACGGAGGAGCATGTCCCCGCTCCTGCGGCGGCCCCAGAGTCCGTCCATCATCACCAATCACGTGGTGGGAAAAGGGTCCTCGGGGACCCAGGGCCAGGCCGGCCTGATTAAACCCATCCCACTTCACAAAGGTAACGGCCCAAAAAAATACAGAGAACAGGGGGGGAAAATAGGAATCGCTTTAATCAAAACCCCCAAAAAAAGAATGTTATATGTATTTACAACAGGAGTAATGTGTGGAAGGTCACACACTTAGAGGGGAGACTGGCCTTGGATAGGGTTTTAATCTTCAGTCTTGGGTATTAAAAGGCACGAGATCTTTTGGTAAGAGAGATGTTTCTTTTGGCCTAAAGCTTTTGTCAGGCTTGTTCAACAATGTGCGAACCACGGTGGTTTTTACTAAAAGACACAATCAGCATCACAGGAGTGTCACTTCTCTGTTTGAAAGAGAAGATTAAAAGAAGATTTTAGGTCAGTCTCTCTTTCGGATGTGCCGCTTTCCCACATGTTATTTCTCGGTATTTAAACAGTCTGTTTAAACCGAAATAGCAAAAACTAACACTGGCTGAATTCAACTGTAAGCAAAGCTATGGATTCCTTTACAGGAACTTTATAGGCTGGTTAATCATAGGGAAGTTGGTCTGTCTGTTGGATAAACATCACTGACAGTCTGCTTTGGCACTGATTGGAGTATGTGTCATCCCCATTCAGGTGTGGAGGGCAACAGCGTTCTCAGCACAGAGAGTAACGGAGAGAGGGTATTGGGAGGAGACACGGGTGACAGCTGGCCTGGAGGAGTGGACGGGGTGGGAGGCGGCGCTGCTGGGGTCCCACTGGAGGAGCGGGGCGGCGTAGGAGCGAACGACGGAGGAGAAGACAGGATGGACGACAGCGTCGGAGAGGACGGCCTGGACGAAAGGCCGTCAGACCGCCAGCAGAACTGTGAGGGACTGAGTCCTCCAGGCCAGGAGGGGGCAGTTGAAGGTGCTGGTGTTGACTCTTCAGCACCTGGAACTGTTATTATGATTCCTCTGGAGGGCAGTAACGCAGAGCTACGCACAAGGGTTATTAAAGAGGTCCGGAAACCCGGTCGCAGTGAGTATCTCCCATCGCCCGTCAAACACTTATGTCCAGACGTATTTACTCACCGCTTCAGTACTCATGAAGATTAGGGTCGCACAACTCTAGCCCTTCAGAAGTCCCACTGGATTTCGTTTCTACCAAACAACACTTGTCTCGGATTGGGCGAGGGAGGTAAATGCCCGGTTTTGCAAGCAGAAAGCAAAATCTGACCAGGCACTGAGATTGAAAAGCAGGAGAACTGCTGTGGGTTAGACTTTACCTCGCCCCGACGTAGATCATTTATGACACGTTATTGAGGCTTTCACGTTAAGTAGGAAGCTGCCCTCGTCCGATTAACCTTCAGGTACCGTTAACCTCACACAACTAACCGCTGGTTTGTGCTTTTTTCTCTCAGATTACGAGTCGATATTCAGGTTGTTGGAGGAGGTGAAGGGGCCTGTAGCAGTGCAGAGGTACTTTATCCACCATGCCATCAAAGAGGCTGCAAGGTAAGTCCCTAGATCTATTCCATCAGTCCCTCAATCATAGTGACTCTCTGACTGCTGCTGTTGAATTGTTTTTGTTATTGTTGTTGTTGTTGTTATCTAAGTCTCATTGGCTGACCTCTGAATGTTGTTACAAAAGCAGTGGCAGCATCCCTGTTTTAAGAAAAAAAAATGACCAGTGTGTTAGGCTACTGGTGAAAAAAGAAAAGCCTCGATTAAAAGGTTAGGGGTTAGTCACACCTTTTACAAAGCGTGCACCACTATAGCATAAGCACAAGTATACTTCTCTCCTGAGGCTTGGGACTGCATTTTTGTCACGTTGTTTTTATGCAGAATGGAAACCTTGCTGCCGACTGGTCAGAGAGTGTTTGCTGTATGGACATTTACTGCACGGGCATGTCTGCATGGCTTGGAGGTGTGCTGACTTGCGTTGTGGGTTTTTTTTTTGGGTTTTTTTGCTAGGTTTAAGAAGCGTGTTCTGATCCAGCAGCTGGAGAACGCCCTGGAAGAAATCGAGAACAGGCAGACGACGCCCGGCCAACTGAACAACGTCCACGCCAGATAGTGAAGCGGCCTCGCGTACCACCGTGAGCCGCGAAGAACACGGAGAGCGGGCCGAGCAACAGCGTTCG
The DNA here is from genome assembly GCF_902362185.1 of Chanos chanos. Classification (NCBI taxonomy): domain Eukaryota; kingdom Metazoa; phylum Chordata; class Actinopteri; order Gonorynchiformes; family Chanidae; genus Chanos; species Chanos chanos. The sequence continues at coordinate 54,031,061 of NC_044496.1, read as the reverse complement.
AGAGACTGAGATGGGTTAGAAAGCGCTATTGGCTGATGGGTGGGTGAGGGGGGGGGAGGGGCTTTGAAGTGGAGGAGAGAGACAGGAAGGCAGGAGGAGAAGGGAGGGAGGATCCTTGCCTCGATCCCGCGCGGCGCTCCCCGTTTCAACCGAGGCGGCGCCGTGTCTCCTCCAAAAAAAAAAAAAAAAACCCCTCCCGTACGGGGGGCCTGAGAACGGTCAGCACTGATGAGAGAAAAAAACCAAACAAGCAGTTAAGAAAAAAACAAAAAAAAAGACCATCCTCCTGTTCCAATAACCATTTGACCACAACAGTCGTTACACAAAACACACACACACACACACACAGACACACCCCAGCCAAGGCAGGTCTCACCCAAGATCAGCTGCTCCAGGGTCGGCGACTGCAGATTTCTTTCTTTTTGTTTGTTTGTTTGTTCTGATGTAGAGATGAATTGGTCTGTATGTATGTGTCCGCTCACCAGTTTAAATGTCCACCGATTCCAGCGTGGAGGACACGACGATGACTTTCTGTGGCGTACTGCATAACGCCTACAGCAGCAGATCCCACTGTTTCAATCCCAATGAGATGTTTCTGAACCAAACAGTTACAGGGCTGCTGTAGACCGTCTGAAGAGCAATAAACCCGCTGCGATCGGTTACGTCCAGCTCAGCTTTGCCACGCGAGACTGTTACGTGAAAATTCAGCCGCAGGTCTGACGAGGAATGATTATAGCAGTTGTCAAGCCAACGAGATGGGCCATTTACTCTTGGTTTGTTGGTGTGATTTTCGGTTATTTTGGTCTATCTTTGCATCCACGGGTGAGACTTGGTGTTAAATTACACCCACGCGACCCGTCACTTTGACACGACTGAAAAGAAAAAAGAAAAACTTGACCGGGCTTTGAAAAAACCGATGGTTCTGCCATGCAATCTATCCAAAGCAATAGCGAGAAACGTTACAGCCCACGAATGGGTGAAGCCCCCTTGAACAGTTAGCAAATTGGCGTTTTTCAGAGCCAGATGTTCTGCTACGGCCCGGCCCGACAGCGTCCCTATTCTTTTTGCTTGTATCAGAACCCTGCTGTTCTTTGGAATCTCTACGACTCTGCCGACGTCACCTGTTCCTCAAAGGAGCAGCTGCAGGCCGCTCCGCCGGTTCCGTTTCAGAGTAACGCGAGAACATTACTCTTAGCGTCCCTGTTGTTGTCCCATTTGTTTGTTTTTAAAAACAGATGTATACTATCTTTTTTTATGTTCCGTTTCAGAGTAACGCGAGAACATTACTCTTAGCGTCCCTGTTGTTGTCCCATTTGTTTGTTTTTAAAAACAGATGTATACTATCTTTTTTTATGTTCATAAAAAAAAAAAATATAGATTATTTTTGGATGGTATTCTTACCGGAACACGAAATGAAAATATTTTAAAAGTTGTATAAAAGACATTTTGTAAACTGTTATTAAATATAAAATGGAAAAGTTTTATGATTTTTTTTATAGAAACGAAACAAAAAAGGAAATAAACAGTTCAGAGACTGATTTTGTGCACTGAAAATTATTAATATTCTCTGTTGTCTACTTAGAGGAGCTCATTTCCCTGGCAAAGTTCCACCAGTAGATTTCTCAGTGCCTATAACTGTTTCTTTCCTCTTTATGGACGTTTTAAAAAGAGCCCGAAAAACAAAGGACAGAAGTTTACGTCCACGGAAATGACAAAAAAAAAAAAAAAGCTAGCCAGCTGAGCTGGGTCCAGCATGTAAAAAACATGTGTCTCTAAAGGTCTGGAGTCCTGCTGACTTTCTTATCGCCCAAATACTCTGGTCTCTGACAGGCTTTAGAGTACACACTTGATTTCCAGGTACAAAATTAGCCTCTAATTATAAGCTGACGGCTAAAACCAGCAGGTTTCCAGAGCGAAATTTGAATAACCCTGCAACACAAGCAGGCCAGATCTGTGACTGCATCCACAATTTTTTTTTTGTTTGTTTGTTTGTTTCTTAAATCAGTTGCAACAACTCCCGTTGAGTCCGTTTAACCCGAGTGTCCCTCGTGGAGAACTACAGACACGCAGAGGTTTTTATCCACCCCTCTTTTCTTTTTGAGAAACTGAACGGGGCTAAAACAGCAACCAATCAGAGTAATTACACGAATGACCGCAGTAAATTAACTTGAGATAATCCGACCGAGAGATCTATTCACAGCCACTCGGATGAAACGCCCAACCGCTTAATCAGTAGCAGACACTATTCCTACTGACAACACTGCCATAACCCCAGAGAACGTGGAGAATCTTCTAGATAGGGCAGACTTAGGAGGAGGATCAGGACCATAAAAGGCTTAAGCTGAGCCCCCCTCTTCCTATGGCTGGCCCTTCTTACTTTAAACAAAGACAACAGACAGCCCTGACCATTCATTATGAGTGGGTACACGCTGAATAGCAGTCTAAAAGAGGTTAAAGGCTATGCTGCATACGCAAGATCTTAGTCGGGTCATCATTGTTGAACTTACTATTGAATGTAATTTGTGACCAAAAGTGTAAGGCTTTGTATCTTTGATTGTTAGCAGATAATTAAACACTGTAGCTATAGGTCTTTAAAGGACATTTTATATGATAATCAAAAAATAAAATGAAAAGCATAGATGGAAACAACCAAATAGTTACCTTCCAATAAAGACACAGAACTGCAAAATGCTGACAACATTTGAATGTCACACCTGCTTGATATTAAATAATTAAAAATGATAATTTAATAACCAAAATCGAAAGACATGAAACGGGGAGGGGAAAAAAAAAAAGACATGTGGATTGGATTTTCTTTCAAGTTACAAATTCATCAACAAAATCTCAGGATTTATTTAAATTAAAAATAGTAAGTTTCATTTTTAAACATAAAAAACTAGACAAAAAAAAAAAAAAACCACACACACACACACAAAAATTAAACAAAAACAAAACTCAATTCTCTCTACCCCCCCTTCCAAAAAAACAAAACCAAAAAAAAAACAAAAACTAATTTTTACCATAAGTTCCCACCAAGCATTCACAGTTATGTTAGCATTGTTACGTCAACCTCCTCACTCTACATTATCTCCCATCCAGACATGTCTATTTTTTTTTTAGTGATTTTAATAACCATAGACGTTTATTGCATAACAAACTCATCTGAAGTCCAGCAGTCATAATCACCAGTCTCTGAAAACAAATACAACTCATGGTCCATAGGTTAAAACCTCATTTGAGCAGGGTACAGGGAAGAGCATATTTCAGACAGCAGAACATTGTCTGTACAATCCAAAAAAACAAACAAAAAACAAACAAAAAGGTGGCAAACTGTTAACATGAGTTTTCCTGTCCCTTCGTTAGACAAAAGGATGACATCTCCCTCTCTCAGAATGTCATTCTCTGAGGGCTAGAAGTGGATCTTTCAAACTCTTAAGACTTCCCAAGCATAAACAAGTATTTACAAACATATCAGCTGGAAAAAAAAAATCATAATAAAATACGGAGTTGGCACAGTCCAAAGACTTCAAATGTCGTAACAACTCAATGAAGAAATGTAAATTTGTACAGCATATTAACATATGCACAAAGGGAAAACTGGCTTTTTTTTCCACTTTGCCCAACCAATGAGCTTAAAGATACAGTGAAAGAAAAAATAATAATAACGGAGAGAGGGGAGAAAAAAACAAACAAACAAAAAAAACACGTAGGGCACGGATGCCCAGGAAAAGGCCAGTCTCAGTGAAAGTTCTCCAACTTGCGTAACCGTAGTGGGTTGGAGGGCAGGGCTTGAGCGCTGGGGACGGTGGAGGGCTCGGGTTCGGTGGAGCGGAAGAGTACTCTGCCTCGATGATTGAACAGGTAAAAAGAGGGATGGTTCCTCAGTGTGTCTAAAGTCCTGTTCAGAAAGAAAACAACCGAGGGGGGGGGGGGGGGGGGGGATCAGCAATTAGTTATTCAATGTCTTAAATACAAACAATGGCAACAGGGCCTTTAAATGATCATAAAGAATCCCTCCTTTTTAAAACTAAAATGCTGCCTCGGCCAGTGCAAACTAGACACCATCACTTCACCTTGCTTTGACATGTACTCACGCAGAACTCTGTCCCATGGGGGTAAACTGCATATTTTTTGGAAATATAGTGTTGGGGCAACTTACTTGTTTTTGAGTTCTGAAGAGGCATCCATGTCTTTGAATTCGCCTGCAATGTGGACTATGCCATAACATGTCACCACAAACGCTAACAATGTCTGTAGGACTATCTGCAAAACCAAACCATAAAAAGACATTTTTGAAATTGACCATTGTTTGACCTAAGAAACTAAAGTAGGAGACCTTTCATGAACTAGAAATTAAACATTTTTCATTTCAGAAAGTTCACATTTCAATGATCTGCCTTACGGTGCGTTTTTTAATCAAGGAACTTACATCTATTGGAAGAGTCTCATTCTCTTTTTCTGTGAGTCGCATGTATGAACGGTCTGAAAAAGAGAAACACTGTCAACATTTATGCATACAAGGCAATGAGATTTAGAACAAAGCAAATTTCAAAATTAGGGTACCACAACTTGAATAGCAGGGCGGCATTTATCAACAGGACACACAGCGATGTTAAATAAATAAATAAATAAACCTTAATGTGTCGTAGATTGGAAGTAAAAGTTCATTCAAAATAAACACAAACGTAACAGTCTTGTCCGTATAGAACTGTTGCCTGGTGCAACTCTGCGAAGATCTTTGACACATGGCGCATGCGTATATTCGGTCAGCATTATGACCAGTTCGAGTCTCGGTTCTTATTATGGTCCAATCATCCACTGCACGCTAAACTGCTAGCAGTTCCGACTCTCATGAGCACGCACTTAACAGCGCCACCATACAAACTGACAGCATCCTGCGGCACAAAGCTCAGTAAATCATTCGGCCGAGCACAAACTTCTCACATGGATCGAAGTGACAAGCAGACGTTCAATTTCCGAGTAGCGTAGCTAAAGGTCTGTTTGCGATTTCTTCACTAAATCTACCAGATATCGAAAAACTGCCATGACAGCCCTAGTAAATAAAAAAGGAGCGGAGAACACAGTCATCACCAACTGACATATTCTGCGTGCTTCACATTAAGTTTTCATCTTAAATATGCTTGCCCAAATAACTTTCTGCAACCGTGAATAATCGAACCAATAACATTATTTGGGGCGGACTTAATAATCGAGATTCGTGTTCAGATTTCTGAACGGCAAGCACGTGAAAATTCAAGAATAATTCTGCACCACACCTAACCTACCCAATTCACATTAGCTATCTGGCTAATAAGCTCATTTCGCGTTATTTCTACAAAGGAAGACGCTAGTAGCCCCCGCTAGCTGTTAATGACGATTACGGTGCAGACAGGCCCAACCGGTAGAGTGGATCAACATGTCAAGACGAAAAAGGAAATCTGAACGTATGGATACCTTTGCTATTAGTGTAATTAGTTCATACTCACGCTGTGCCGCTGAGAAGGCTGCATGGGCCAAGGCAAGAAGGCCTATACCAACGACACCTTTCCAGAAGGACGAAGCCATTTTCGAATGAATATAGCAGTGGCGGCGCACAGGTCAGCAGCTAACAGCCCCACGGGATCACTTCCGGATCCTCTGTGGCCGTCACTAACATGTTAAAATAAAAGTCCTGCAGGTTGTTCTCTACGGTGCTCTAGCAATTGAAATGACTGGAATATTGCAAAACTTACTCGTATCCCTGTACCAACGTGTTCACCCAAGATCAAGATACATCCTATTCAAAAGATGTTTTCCTCTGAGTAGGAAGACATTTACCCTGGGGGAACTTATACATTTCATAGATGAGCCACAGCTAAATATCTTGTTAAATATATAAACGGTATATTCAGATACTCGTCATAAGAAGTTAGCCAATGTAATGATTTTCCGAAGATCTAGTGTAAATTTAGAATCGAGAAACAATACAGCAAACAACAAAGGCAGTGTAATGAAAACAACAGCAACAACAACAACAATGATAGATAAATAGGTAGACAAACAAACAAACAAACAGATAATATTTTGTGCGCAGAAGCGTTCTTGAAGAGAGCACCAGTGTTATATAAGTTAAACTTTGATTATCAGTGTTGTTGAACAACACTTAAAATTTCGCATTGCCATCACTGTCTTATTTGATGAAATTTGAACCACAAAAGCACGGCACTGGACAATATGCGCATTGTTGGTGCAATGGTGATTGTACGAATACAAATTTTCGACCAGCTCAAATGACGCTACGTTTGAATGGGCGGGACAAGTCGGAATCAGGAACAATCCATTCCCTCCTTCTCATCTAGATGGAACGGTGAATGTAGTAGTAACAGCAACCTATGTGCTACTGATCAGAAAGCAGTGTCAACACAGGTTCTATATGGAAAAGCAACATGGCAATGAAAGCAACGAAGACACTGCCTCTCTTTATTTTAGCCAGCCTGTCGATCTGCTTGTGCATCTGCAAAGCGGAGGACAGTGCAATGGAGAACATCGTAACAGAGAAGAAGGCTGAGGAAAGCCACAGACAAGACAGTGCCGATCTACTCATCTTCATTATGCTCCTCACCCTCACAATATTAACTATTTGGCTTTTCAAGCATCGCCGGTTCAGATTCTTGCATGAGACGGGATTAGCTATGATATATGGTGAGACAACTATAATCAGTATTGAGGGCTATGATGTCATTGATTTGCAGTCGAAACATTGATCAGTTAAATCTAATCAGGTTTTGGAAGCGCTGATGAAATCACGAATATTGTGGCAGGTAGCATAACATGACTAGGCTCTAAAAAGAAACGGCTAAGAATACCACCATTTTCACTTCCACGTTTGAGCCGTTCTGGCTGTCAGGCCCCAAGAGATGTTGAAGCTAGCAAGCTAGTTATCTCATTTCAGGCTTAATCACGTAGCTTGTTAGCTTCAGTGCTTTGAATGCACGGACTGTTGTGAATTGGGCTAAATCGAACACCTTTACAAAACAAACAGATTTATCTTGAACAAATTTACGCTTTAATCACATAGAAGTTTCTTGACAGACATCTCTCTAAGCATAGTAGAAAACGCCCATTTGTCGCTGCGTTCTTATTACCTGTTGTCACGTGAATATCAACTCCACAGGTTTTAATGAATGTTTCAGCGTTGAAAAACAAGGTTTAATATTGCTTATGGCTTGTTAATCTGTAGGCTAATGTGGTGTTTACTCTCTGCTTTTGTGTTATTTACCATTCCCATAACTTCACTTGAAATGAAAATGTATGGAAAAACTCCGTAACCTTGAATATGTTTTATCGGTCACATGATACTGAATCAGACAGTATGAAATCACATTTGCTGTAACAACGAATTTAAAGTATGTGTAGTTGCTTGACTCTTAATTTTTCCCGGGAGAACTTCACTCCAAGTCTTATACATGGTACAGTACGAGACATGCAGATATGACGTGTATGTGCGTTTGTTTTGTCTCCCACTGATCACGCTCGCGCTCTTTTGCCAGGGCTGCTCGTTGGTGTGGTCCTTCGCTATGGTATCCATGTTCCTCGAGACGTCAACAGTGTGACATTAAGCTGCCACGTCAATGCCAGTCCAGCCACACTACTGGTCAACGTCAGTGGCAAATTTTATGAATACACTCTGAAGGGGGAGATCAGTGCTAATGAGGTGAATGATGTGCAAGACAACGAGATGCTTCGGAAGGTAAATTGATGCTCTGTCACTGGATGAAACCAGGGCGAAGTTCTTCTTCGAACTTTTACTCGTCAGTTTTCTTGTTGCACAGTATAATACAGTATGAATGGTCTGGTCAGATGATCTGCATCTTGTTTATTGGTCTAATGTTTGGACTAAATCAATCCCAAACTCCGTATGACTGCAATTATTTTACATTTATCTCTCCTTCTCTCTTTTACCTTTCCATCTCTATATATATTTATACACACACATACATACATATATGGCATATATATACATATATATACTAACATATAAATAACTCTGTCCATCTCTCTGTCTTTCTCCTTCCCCATAGAATCCCTCAAATAAATGCAACAATTTAACTCAAAGCGTAAAATAAGTAATCTAGTTTTCTGATTCAAGAAGACATCCCATGTCAGATGACTTGGAGGAGAGACAACCGTAATTGATTTACATAGGCTCAGTTTGAGACTTGGGTTTGTGTGAACAAAGATCTAAACATAATTTGTCTAGATTTGTTTTGGAGGCAGCAGATGAGTAGTGTCTGTTCGTGGAAAATCATGACATCAACTGTCAGATGAAAATGCTTTTCTTTAGTTGAAATTGTTTGTTTACTTATGTTATGTGGCTACTAACGCTCACCCAAACATGGAAAGAAAAGTTGAAATGTTGAAACCAATGATTATGGTGAACATATTCACTTGAGAATCAGTAAATGGAAGTTGTTGAATGAGGTTTAAAAGAAAGAGCGCGAGAGAGAGAGAGAGAGAGAGAGAGAGAGAGAAACAAAACACTTAGATATGACTCTTCCTGGGGGGTGTTCCAGAAAGCTGGTTTAGTGAAAACTCAAAGTTAGTTAACTCAGAACACGTAGTAAACCTCCTAATAGAAGAGCCCTGTGGCTTTGTTTTGCTAGGAGAATGAAGCCTTGGGGCTCTTTTATTAGGAGGTTTACTACTTACTCTGGGTTAAGTAACTCTGAGTTTTCACCAAGCCCACTTTCTGGAATACACCCCCTCATGACCAATCTGCCTGGTTAACAGACAGACCAAGGACTCCAACCACCGTTATTTAAAACTTTTTGGGTGATTGTTCTCATAAACCTTTACTTTTGTTGCAAGCCCCCTTTTACATGTTTCATAAAGGAAGTGTGGGTGTATAGAATATCATATATCATCAGATAACATTTTAATTATGGCATGTTGAAGAGGCTGTCCTGACAAAATGTACTTTGCTTTTATCATCTTTCTTTTTTTTAGGTGACCTTTGACCCTGAGGTGTTCTTCAATATTTTACTGCCTCCCATTATCTTCCATGCTGGCTACAGCTTAAAGCGGGTGAGAGTTTCCTCTAGTCAGAGTTGGAGAAACTGGCAGGATGCAGAATGCAGTGAACAGATTGTATCGAGGAGGAATCCAGATTAAAGTGGATTTCAAATACAATTGATTTGCCTTTATCTCAACGTAATTCAATGGAGTATCCGAAAACAAGTGTACGGCCAATTTCACGTCACTGTGTCTTTTCTGCAATATTCTGTTTCAGAGACACTTCTTCAGGAACATGGGCTCTATCCTGGCCTATGCATTTGTGGGGACAGTTGTGTCTTGTTTCATCATTGGGTTAGTAGACAGACTAGACAGTCTGTATATACATTTGTTTGTTTGTTTGTTTGTTTTTTGATGAGCTTTGGAGATCTGTGTCACCGTGCCTCTGTTGTGTCTTTGCAGGTTGCTGATGTATGGTTGTGTAATGTTGATGAAGCAGATAGGACAGCTGGGTGGAGACTTTTTCTTCACCGACTGTCTGTTCTTTGGGGCCATTGTGTCAGCTACTGATCCAGGTAAGAGTATCAGTGCTGTCCTCTCAGCTTATCTGGCCACCACTCACAGAATGGACATGGGCTCGCAGTGGCCTGGGAAACAGTCCAGTAATAATAGGGTTGTGGGATCTGAATCTTGGACTTGTGTGGCTCTCTTCCAAGGTGACTTTGAACAGGGCACCGAACTACAAAACTTGCTCCAGAGGCCCGTGACCTCTTAAATAGTGAGAATGAAAAGCTGTGTGGGAACACCATGTCAGTTAAACAGCTTAAGAGTCAAACGGATCACATATTTCATTCTGGATGTGCGCCAGGCTGGTGTATATCAGTCTGATTAAAAGATAACCGTTAAAACTGGATTTACTGGTTTTACTGTGTTTTCCAGTAACCGTCTTGGCTATCTTCAATGAGCTACAAGTGGATGCTGACCTGTACGCCCTGCTGTTTGGCGAGAGCGTGCTGAATGACGCCGTTGCCGTCGTCCTGTCCTCGTGAGTTTCCAGTACACCCAGTCTACCCATAGACGCCTCTGACAGTGATGCCATGTGTGACATTTAGGACCAAGGCGGGTCCTTCTGGTCCCATACTGAGAACCACTCCTCTGTCTCAAACCACACCCTTTCTTTGCACTGTAACATCATCATCATTGGGCCAATAAGAGATACATTTTTGATCAAGCTTTCAGTCAATGCACGGAAGCTGTCCCACCATGTTTGTGATATGTAAACTCTTTAAATAGTTAGTGTTTTAATGTCAGGAGTGTTTAATGGCTTGAGACAGGGTTTTTTTTGTTTTGATTTGTTTTTTCCGTTGAAGGAAGACCTTGAAAAATACTTTTCAGCTCTGTCATTGATTGTGCTGTGACCCTTAAATAATCAAACAAGAGCCTCATTATGGATTGTGGAATGTACTGATGCATTGACTTTTGGTTTCTCCGTTGCTGCGGGACCCGTTCCACCATTCTCTCAGGATTCTTCTGTATTTCGGGAGGCAGAGCAGGGCAGGCCGACACAGCCCTGGAGCCGTAGCTCCGTGGGCGGAGGGGATGAATGTTACACAGAGAACTCCCTTAAATGGGTGTGATGCATCAGTAGCCTTGGTTTTTTTTTTTTTTTACCAGTGTGCACCTAGATCTTGCATTAGGCTGGTCTTATACCAGAACATGCAGAGCGAATTACTCACAGTTATGCCTCAGACCAGCGCTGCCAAAGGAGCGAAAAAGCCAAAATCAGAAAAGAGGAAGAAAGCTTTTTTTTCTTTCTTTCTCTCTTTCTTTTTTTTTTTTTTTTAATAGCAGCTGTTTTTTGCTGAAGGAGAGCCTCATAAGTCGTGTTCATTTTTTTAATTTGCCTTGAGGCCAAAACAAGGACCCAAGTCCTGTGTTTGTTCATTCTCACCTTCCCAAATTTACCTGATTTTGGCTTCCCTTTATATCAGCTCTTTCCATAAGTCGGTCATAGCCGAGTGAGCTTTGTCCTCCGGGCCATTTTCACGCTGAAGGTCATTTTATGGCGTGCGTGAGCCTGGGGCAGAACTGTGGGAATTTACTGATTGGTTGATAAGAGTGTGACACTCCTTACTAGCTATGTTTGGTTTGGTTCTGCGCTGCAACTCCTAGCTGAGGAAACTGTGAGCAAACCCCCCCCCCCATCCCCCCCTTCTTTTGTCACACACTTAATCTTTATCTCACTTGTTTTCACCTTGAGTCATACACATAAAAAGAAACAGTTTTATTTTAATGAGGCATATTAAAAAAAAAAAAAATCAGGAATGTTGCTGCAATAGTCAGCGCATGATTAAACGTGGAAAAGAAAACAACCAAGGACTAAAGTTTAGATTCTAGATCTGATATGTCATTAGATGACCTACATTTTTCATTTTAGTCTTCACAGTCGCAAGTTCCTAAACCATAGTAATGTCTGAAGGGAAAGAATTAGCTTACAACAATTTCTGCCAAAATAAAGGAATCGCTTGAGTAACCAATGGATGCCAAGTGTAGTGAAAACAGGTGCTTCCGCACAGCTGTGGATCGCGAGCTAATGAAGCAAACAATATTCCATCATGATTAAAGGTCATGTATAAAAATGCAAGGTTGGATCAGTCACCTGTTTTTTATAGTTGGGGGGGGGGGGGGGGGGGGGGGGGGGGTGGCGGGGTTGGGCTGCGATGTCAAGAGGAAGAGATTTCAGTTATTCAGTAGAAAGAGAGTGAGCGTACGTTTGTTTCTGTCAGGAAACGCGGTGATGGAGACTGTCGAGTTTCCTGATATTCCGTGATGAATGACGGCTTACAGATAAATTGGTATGGCGGGGACGTAAGTCATCAGCTAGGATCAGCGACGGCTGATCCTGGGCATACTCCTCCGACCATAACGTCTGTGCTTCAGATTGATCATGATTAATCGTTCTCGTGGACTTTAAATGCCATCGCCGCGCACGAGCGGAGAGTTTCACAACAAAGTCATGCGGTCAGATGAGTCATCATTCACTCTGTCAACAGGTGGATGAGAGCATTCACTGAAAGACTATGCTGAGGCTACAGGTCTGAGTGCTTGATTTCCATAGTGAGAGGTTCTGATGGCTCTGCGCTGGAGGGAAGTGTACTCACCAAACACACACAGAGCCATCCTGAATGATCACCTTCATCCTGTGATTAGAGATTTCTGTGCCGACGGGAGAGAGATCTCTTCCAGTATGAGTGTGCTCCCATCCACGGTGGTTCACTGGTTTAAAGAGTGTGAAAATGGCGTATTCTGTATGTCCTGTCTGGTCCAGACACTAGATCTCAATGCAGTGGAATATTTATGGGAGATATTCGCTAGACTGCATTTTTCACCATCAACAAAATGCAAAAAAAAAAAATAAAAATTGTGGAATGTCTGACAAAGGAACAGTATTAAATCAATCCAGTGGTTTCAGACATTTGCCAAGGCGTATTGAAGTCGTTTCCTTTATCTTGGCAGCTACCTGTTGAAAGTTGGGAAGTCGTTGACTAAATCCAGGGCACTGTGCGATTTTGAATGATTTTATTAGTATTATTTATTAGTACAATTCTTTACCAAAGCATTTTACGCACAAGAGCAGTCAAGCGAGAGTTTTCCTGGGAAATGCTGTTGTCTCTTCTCACCTAGAGAGCCCGTAGAAGTTTGTAGACGCTAGAATTGTTTAGTTGCTTTTAGCAGTTGCCAACAGGATATACCTAGTAAAATTTAGTGATTATATATTCAGTGTCCCGTTAAGAACTGAGATTTGGGCAGAGCCCACAGAGGGGGAAAAAAAACAGATTCTGGGCCTAAATAATGAAACCAAATTATACATTTTTACTCGGTGAAAACCGGGAACCCTTTTTGGGTTAAAGAACACCTGAGAGAGAATGAACTGACACTAGTGATCACTTTAAACATGTGCTAAAATTCAATTTGATACACATTTCCGCAATTTTGGTGTTCTAAAAACATTCTCCCCTTTATGTTAAACGTTTCATATTCCAATTTCAGGTTTAAATGAAAAAAGTAAGCAACCATATCCGTTACTTTGCAGCACCGTATCTTAACGCGGTCGAATTTAATGCTTCGACTACGTGTGCGTGTGCAGTGTTTTTCTTTTTCTTTTACTGTCCTCACAATCTTTTTTTTTTTTTTTTTTCAGTCTCTGCTTCTCTGCTCTCTTTTCTGTATAGGCCAAAGAGAGACACATTTATAAATGTGTTTAATTTGGCCTTTCTGACTCATTTTTTTGTTTGGATTATTATTCTGAAAACAATTGTTCTTGTGAAAAATATGTCCAATATAGGCAAACCTAGCCAAGTGTATTATGCTGCCCGAAAAAGGTTCCAGATCCTCTCTCTCTTATTTTGCCTCTGTTAGATTAAAGAGGATGGTTTTTTTTTTTTTTTTTTTTTTTTCGCTTCCAGAACATTCATAAATGGCTTTTTGTCTCTTGTGGTCAGGTCCATCGTGGCGTACCAGCCCGAGGGGGATAACACCCACACGTTTGAAGCCATGGCCATGCTCAAGTCCTTCGGCGTGTTTTTGGGAGTGTTCAGCGGTTCCTTTGCTCTGGGTGTGGTGACTGGAGTCATGACTGCATTGATATCCTTCCATGCCTCCTACCCGTCTCGGATAATCAGAGTTACTGTAAGATAAGATTTATCAGAGGTCGTGGCCTTTTTATAACTCCTCCTCCCTGATGCTTTTAGTTTTACTTTTCCCGTATCTGGTGCACTTCTTTTCCACAGGCGCCACCAAAACTACCCATACATGCTCCAGTGCGAATACCAGAACATTTGCCTACCTCTACCCACAGACAGTTGATCCCCTCCAGAAGGGGTGGGTGCAGTCAGGGTTCACTGAAATAGATACAGGTAGTTTTCAGTAGGTGTCTGTGAAAACAGGAGCCCGATCCTTTGTCAGTGAAGTTTTGAATCCATCCATTGCGTTCACTGATTCGTTATGCCAGCTGTGAGTCAATTATTAAATTGTCCTCCAGCCCCAAAAATCCCCCCTCCCCCCCCCTTTGCGGGAGTTCAGCATGTGACTGACTGGTACTTTAGATTCCTTGACGTTTTCCCTCCACGTCACCAAGTTCACTAAACTCCGAGATTTCCAGCTACTGGAAACAGCCCTCTTCTTCCTCATGTCCTGGAGCACCTTCCTCTTGGCCGAAGCCTGCGGATTCACAGGTAACACCAAGGACCTCACAGAGAACCGTCATTGTCCCCTCAGCGCCTACCCTTGAATGTCTCCACCGTGTTAAAGCTGATCCTCATTGATCCATCGCCTGAGTTTCACCGTTGGTCTTTTTTTTTTTGTGTGTGTGTAGGAGTGGTGGCTGTTTTGTTCTGTGGAATCACACAGGCTCATTACACCTACAATAACCTTTC
>NC_044496.1:54004135-54011635 GCF_902362185.1 Chanos chanos | reverse complement strand
GGAAAAAAAAAGTCTCGTTTTTGCACTGCTGTCATATGGAACAAGCTAGAGCTTGTAAGACGAGGACAGGGGAATCTCACATTCACTGGCACAGTTAACAGAAACTCGCTGGATCTCTAACACCGTTTTTCTTCTCTCTCTCTCTCTCTCTCTCTCTTTGTTTTTTTGCATGTCGTGTGTTTTATGGAAAGGACTAACTGTGTGAGGATTACTCTGAATATTTTTGTTGTGGATTTACTGTCGGTTTTATAATACATTGATAAATGATGCGTACAAATCTCAAGAGAACGAAGCCTAAACCCTGTCTCCGATGCAGAGCACGGCTGTCTGTCGGAAAAAGTCGACACTCGATAAATCGAAAAGGCGTTCTGTGTCGTGAGAAAGACGCAGAATCGAAACAACGCGAGACAGGGATTATCGTGTGTGTGATCGACCAAAGGAGAAGACGTAGTTTTCCATTTGGCGAGTGGCTTTAGAGTATGTTTTTTTTTTTTAATGTTTTTAGAGCTTAAGCAGGTAGCAGGCGTGGAACTGAGAGCATTTACATTGCTGTAACCGTGAATAATTCACACCATGCTGTTGATTGCACTAGTGCAGTAGACTTAAGTTTAATCACATGAGGTTTTTTTTCTTTTGGGGGGGGGGGGGGGGTGGGGGGGGTGATCAGAAATGATTGCTGGAACTCAGCCTCTGTTTTCAGAGGTGTGGTAGAACATTTTGGACGTGGACGGGAAAAGGCTTGTCAGGTTTTTTTTTTTTTTTTTTAAAAACGGGGAACATTTAAAGAGTGATAACACTGGAGACTTTTCCTTCTCAGAAAAAAAAAGAGGAAGGAAAGAACAAACGTCCTGTCTGTCTGATTTCATCGTTTTAGTAGAGGTCTGATGTTTCTTCGGTTTGTCAGGGGCACCTTTTAAGCACTCTCATTCACACACACACACACACACACACAGAGTGTGTAGAACAGTCCCATGCCCTGGACACCCCGTCCCTGCCCGCCAGTGTATTGCAGTGGAACTACTGAGCGTAGCAGGAAGCGTGGATAAGAGACCTCCCTGGCAACACAGTGTTAATACGGAAGGAAGCTGGCTGCATTTTGGACGGCACAGAGAGGTCGAGTGATGGAGGGAATGACGAAGAGCACTCAGAAAGAAAGAAAGGGAGAGAGAGAGAGGGAGAGAGAGAGTGAGTGACCAGACTAATCTCCTGCTGTGCAGGATCTTATGGTAGAAGACGCAGTGGTGTTCCAGAAGGCATTTCCTCTTTACACCACAATACACAAACAAACAAACATACATACATAAATAAATAAATAAGAGTGCGGACGAGGATCAAAATTTTGCACTTTTTATTTGCCTTTAGATTTTCTTTCTTTTTTTTTTTGTCTCACTTTCTTTCATGTTTATGAAGTTGTGAAACTTAACTTTCTTCTTTGCTAGCTGTAAAATCACTACCAGTAGTGCTCGTGATATGGCTGACGTTTTTTTTCTGATATCGTCAAGGGACTTTTAAGATGAAGGAATGGTAAGGCCAGTATTTTTTTTTTTTGATGGAAGTTTCCAGTAAAACGGGCTAGGTAGAGAGTCAGAGAAAAGCAGATGCCATGTTGGAGAGTATGTTTGTGTGTTTGGTTATTCGCCACAGGGCTATGAAAGCACCAAATTCTTCTTTAGGAAGAACAGAAACCAGGAGAGACCATCTGCTGATGCCGCTGAAGGGAGATGTAGTCACACAGTGCTCTTACAGTGAATGAGAACATAGTGAGTGAGGCATTCTGCTCAGGAGGAACTGGTGATAAAGATCTTCAAAATAAAAGTGCTACATTATATATACATATATATAGATCTATATCTATTAAAAAATCTACTAAGAATGCATTTTTTTTAATATCATGTGTTATGATTGTCTATATATATTGTAATAATAGTCATCACAAAAAAATAACCAGTGACTGAGATGTGTGTATTCTGTCCCATGGCTTCAGGAATGGAATGAATTCACTTGCTTGTGTGCTTCTTTTCCACATGTTGTTTGATTTTTTTTTGTTTTTGTTTTGTTTTTCTTTTTCTTTTTTCGTTTGTTTTAACATGCACAGCCAGCTCTAAAGTAAACTGGCATTCACAGGCTCGTTAACAGAACCGGTTACAGTGATTTGTTCAGATGTATTCTGAATCAGTGTCCTGGTGGAGAGAAGGCTAGTATCAGTATAGTATCAATCCCATCTGCTCCTCTGAATGTTTTTCGTAGAGAGTGACACGAAACACGGTGTGAATGTTTAGCCTTAGGCCTTGTCATCCAAAGTAGCTGAACTTATCGGATGTGTGCTAAGGCGATATATGTGAGGGTTGTTTTGGTTTTTGTTGTTGTTGTTTTGTTTTGTTTTTAAAAGGTGCATAGTGGTGTGTTTGTCACACACTATGTGTGGCCTCTGCTCCTCAGTGTTTGCAGGTACTGACTGTTTACATCAATGTAAATATTCTCCCATCTGTTTGTGTGCAATGGTCAATAAACAAAAAGCTTTTGCTTTCGACTAAAGCCTGTGTTTTTTTGGTTTTTTTTAAACTCCCTTTGTGCAAGTGGCATGGGTATTATGATGTGTGTGTGTGTGTATGTGTGTGTATATATATATATATATATATATATACATATATATATATATATATAAAAAATCAGAATGTTTACCTTCACAGGTAAGGATGGAAGTTCTCAGTCTGGATTTTATCAGGCATAAACTAGTGCAAATTTCTATGAAGTTTTATTTAATCTCAGGCCAAATCTGTGCACCCTCCCCGCTCACCCCACCCCACCCCACCCAAACCAAGGAAAGTCTCCTCAGTAACTCCCTCTTAAGCCCTGATGCTCCAAAATCGCATCCTCAGAAGTACCATAAATCAAGCCACTGACAGACTGTTTTCAGTTCTGATGATGGCTGTATTTGTTAGTATGGCTTGGCTCTCGCCCCAAGTGAGAGCCAAGTGGAGGAGTCTTTGTATGTGAAGCTAACTCCATTCATCTATCTCTGGCCGAGAGATGAATGAACGCAGACACATCTGGCCATGAGAAAGATGTTCTGCAGATGGTAAGCAGCACCTCACACATACAGCTCCCCCTTGCAATGCAGTAAGGAGAACATCCTGATGGAGAAAGCAGATAACAAGTTCCAAATACAAGCCAAGTTCTCTGTCAGGTATATATATATATATGTCTTAATGTCAGCACTCATGGATGGGCCTTGCGTAACATCTTTTTGCCGGCAGCTGTCTTTTTGTCTCCTTTTACGTCCCTTTTAAGTCACATATAAGATACGACTTTTGAACGATTGTGATTTACCTGCACTATCTTTAGTAGCAACCATTTAAACGGCTTTGGATAATCATCATTTAGCAACCGCTCAGCGCCTTCTACGCTGGACTTGGTACAGGAAAGAGGCTATAAATGTCAGTACTGACATCGAGGGCTATTGGTCAAACACCTGTTAGCATTCCTTGGACATCGCCCGTGGTTTGTGGTGGTCGTATTAGGTTTTTCTTTTTTTACCTACTTTTTCCGCTTTGTGGGTGTTGGCTTCGCCGTGTATCAATAATATTATCGTAATTTAAATTTTCAGGATACCGTTGCCCTAAATTATTTGTGATTCAATCAGCAACTGATGTCCGACCTTTACTTCCTCTCACAAAAACTTACGATCTTTCGAAAGACCTCCGTTAGTCACGTTAACGAGACAGCTGTCCCGTAATGTGCCAGCTGTATAAGGATGCTGAATCGTTCGCATAATGTTAAAGCGTGTGTGACAACATTAAGATGAAGCCGTCCCGTGTTGCCTGCATCAAGCTTTAGGGCTTTAGGCAGCGAGTCTCTGCTGTGTTTCAGACTTAATGGGGTTAGAATTCCCAGATGTAATTTAGTTTGCCGCTTAGTGCTTGTTTACAGAAATGAGATGCTTATCTTCTCAAGGCCAAGAGCACTGCCCTGGCTGCTGATACAGACCTAGTTCAAGTCTGAGTCTATTTCAAACGATTTTTTAAAGCTATCCTTGAACCTCACTTATTTCTGGGCTGGTGTGGGAAACCCAGTAATACCTCCCAGTCACGACACAACGGGTCTTAATTTGACAGTCCTAATGGCTATCATTTACGTTACTGGCCCACCTCATCTCACAAGGCTTTGGTCATTTCATTTAAGTTGGACAAAATATGAATGATCGACGTTATTGCTAACGGAAAAAAAACACTGACGAATTTATCTTTGAGGCAGCGCTAGACAATAATATTTGATAAGGCATCTCAAGTAGAGCCCAGAGGAAACGCTCCAGCATCCATGTTTACATAAACATGTGCCGAAGGTACCAATCAGTAATATTTAAAAATCACCAGTTTGGTAGCGGTGTAAAGTAGGCTATTTAACTAAACTGCTGGCTCCAGGATGACTCATCTTGAAGTACTTCGCTGCAATAGACACTTTATTCCAAAGAAGGAGATGAATTCCAACAACTGGATATGTGAGTATGCGCGCGCGCGCGTACACACACACACACACACACACACACACACACACACGAACTTAATCAACCTCAGAGAAAATGATTGGGAAACAGATTTTACAGATCAGACAGAAGATTAACGGTATTGCAAAGGTTGATCTTATTCCGAGCAGGTGTCTTTTGGTCCCTACTTAAAACGTTACCCACACCGAATATATTTAATAATACGAAAATCTGTAGGTTTTCTGCGCATTGCATGGCCGTAGGTAGTAAATTCCTTACTGAGGTCATTGTTGATATGAGTGTTGTAGGTTTGGATCACATCCCGTCCCCCCCCCCTCCACCTCTTGCTTACTTTTAAGCGCTGCAGCGACAGCACGCAGACTGTCTTTCCACGAGACTGGGATCAACGCGCGCTTTGGTGGAAACAGAGCTAGAGTACATCTTCATTTGGTGAGTTGGACATTAGGAGACACTTTCACATTGTTTGAAAAGATGAAATATTAGCCTACTCATCTAAACCGGAAAAACGCGTATTTTTTAACTCTATTGTATAACAACAAACAGTACAAGTTTAATAGAAGTTCCTTTCAAGGTTATTTTATCAGGTTTACAGACAGGTTCACGATCGTCATTACAAATGATCTGACATTCTTTAGATGGGCACTGTAAGTTATTTTGAATAATGTGGAAATGTATAATAACTACAGTTAAACAGTTAATGGTATTCTCATTAAATCCCGGTTAAGAGAGGTGGATTTAGTTGGATATGGTGGAGGATATTTGGCACTAGAGCGCACTATGTACGGTGACTCACACAGCTCACAAAGGCAAATATTTTGGTAACGGTTATATCAATAAACTACTTTTAACGATTCTTCTGGTAAAGAGACTTTTAATACACTTCTGAGGCGATAATAACAAAGAAAAACACATAATAACATCTAATCAGTTTCCAGTTCTGACGGCAACCGTATAGAAGAAAGACAGTTTTGGATAGTGGGACGGTGTTGTAGTTGTGTATTGTATGGGTAGGAGAACAACGAGAACATTTCGTGCTAAGAGAGGCTTTTTAGAGTTTTGTTTTGTTTTTGTTTTTTTGTTTTTTTTTAACGAAAAAAATATTTCACTATAACATTTTCCACCACCGCTATTTTCTTCCGACAATTATTTTAACACAGAGACGTTAAGATACACAATACGCGAAATAATTCGAAGCTATGTTTTAACAAAAAGCATAGAAAACCCATTCAAGCAACGTAGTATAACTTGCTTCTAATTAAGATGGGAACCTAGCCAAACATCTGAAGTTCTACGTCCTCACAACGAACTCGGAGCACACCTGAGGAGGTCTGAAATGCATTTGGTTTTGAACTATAGCAATGACATCATCTTGCATGACAGGGTTTTAAACGGTTTCATCTTGCTCCATGTGGGCTGCGTTAACTGCCCGCTTTTCATTATGCGAAGTTTTGTCACTCATTTGCAGTTGACTTACATCCTGTGCACTTAGTTCAATCTGTCAGAACACATACACAATCCATTATTTCATCTTCTGGAACAGCAAAAGGGGGGGAAACTTTCCATGCAAAGTTTTTGGTAAACTCATTTAGCCATATAAGGCTTGAACAGAGAAAACTTTGTCTCCTGGGCTGAAATGATAGAGAGTCATTCTGGATCACACTGTGTGCGATTAGTCATTAAAAACGTTTTTGCAGCAGCTGGACCTCCTTTCTGGCCCATGCCCCCTGACTCCCTCTAGGGGGAGCCCCTGGGTGAAATAAACCAAGCATCATCCGCTCACAGTTGTGCCGATCCTAATTAGGTAAACTGGTGCTGCAGTTGCTGTGTTACAGCATTCTGTCCACTGGAGGCAAAACTGAATCTTCTTAAATCCACTTCCCACCCTCACTCTCTCTCACTATTGCTCCCTTATGTTTGCTCTTTCCCTCTATCTCTCTATCTCTCTCTCTCTCTCTCTCTCTCTCTCACCCTCTCTCTCTCTTTCTCTCTCTCTGTCTCTCTTTCTCTCTCTCTTTCTCTTTCTTTCTCTCTCTTTCTCTCCCCCCCCCCCAACCAGTTGGATGAACACCAAATGACTGTCCAGAACTGATAAAAAAGGATTTCCTTCCAAAAAATGTCTAAGTGTGTTATGTAAGTTCAGCAATTCACCAACGGAGGGGGGAGCGGCTGGTTAGCTCATCGCCACGGAATGATCCGTCTGGTCGATATAGCTATGTTTGAACAAATCTCTCTGGCTTTGTGTAGGACCTTGATGTTAGATTTAAAAAAGAGGGATATTTTCTGAAACTGTCATTCCTGAATATAGCACAGTCATTTAACATGATGAACGGCTTCTGTTAAACAGTAGACTAGGTTTTCAGAAATGGACTCATGCTTGAACTATTGAAATTGTTGGCCTATAGTACGTCTGGTTATCTGCCTGTGTGCGAGTGTCGCTGTGTGTTTGAGTGGAGGGCTGTTGAATACCATGGCATGAGGATGAAGGGCACAGACTGGAAAAAGGCACATTTTAATCCCCTTTGGCTGCCTTTGAGCAAAACACTCTGCCATTGAAAAAAAAAAGAAGGGTGGGGCATTATTGGGTCATAAAGCCATTACAAACAGTGTACTCTGAAAACAATCAAAAACAGTACAACCGTAAACGAAGAAAACGCTCGGTTTTTTAAACTGTTAATACGTTAAACGTATAATGTGAGTGTATTTATTTGATTTGCTCTGTGTGGGAGAATGCCTGGCATATTACTGTGTGTGAGTTTTGGCCAGTGGTTGTAGAGGTTGACCTTCGCAATACAAACGTTAACCCAGGTTGCTATGTTTCCCTGCTGTGGAGCTTATTTTGAATTACTGCGATGAGTCACCAGTGTGTTAATAGTGCTCTGATAGATGAAGTGGGTCCGTTGCCATAATGTGGGCCAGCAGCACGCAGTGATAAGACAGCTGAGGCAGTCACATTAGAGCTCTGAGACACTCAACAATGTCACGCAAACTCGCACAAT
>NC_044496.1:53899135-53999135 GCF_902362185.1 Chanos chanos | reverse complement strand
TGACTAAGCACGGTCCTCGGATCACAGACGTGCTCAGATTCACAGTTTTCCAAACATTAGTGCCAGGTCGCATGAGATCAATCCTTTAGAGCTTTAGAGTCAGGGATTTAAATACTAGACATCTAACATCAGCGCGCTCAAAATACATCAGATAAACGGGCCATCACAGAAATCAGCAGACATTACGCCTGCTGTTCCACATGAAGCTATACATCCAGTCAGGTCTGCACTTTAAGAGGTTCGCTTCTCTGCCAGCTATGTGGAATCGGTCATTTTTTCCAGTATTAAACATCCTATGTCACCTTTGCCTGCTGGGTTTATATTCTGAGCTTCTACTGTGAGCGTTGGTGTAGGGAGAGAGAGAGAGAGAGAGAGATTTTAAGCAGACTGATCTTCTCGGCTGTTTGTTGTCGTTTCAGTTCCGGAGGAGGAAATCTTTCCCAGATGAAGAAGCTCTTTTGCTGGGCCGTTTCCGTTAAAAGGCACAGAATGATCCATACTCATTATCTTAATGAAGTGCACTGGGATGGGGCTGACACACTGCCATTAATGCAGCCTAGACTAAGTAGCCTAAAGTAAAGCAGCCTATGAGCTATCTTCAACAGCTGATGTAGGAACTCTTCGTTCAACCTTGACAGTTGTGAGCTATGCAGAAACTATCAATGTTATCAAATCAAGCCTAACAATTGCTTGGCTCTAATCATCCAGCTCTCCAGGAAACTGCCTTTCCAGCCTCTCCTCCAGTTCTTCAGCGGTGTGGGTGTGCCGCATCCCAGGTGCCTTCCTGTCACTGCATTTCCTTTCACCATGTCCAGGTCTTTTCCATTGAAAGAAAATGAAAACAAACAACGCCTCTTCTGCAGTTTTTTGTTATTAAATTAGGGGGGAAAAAAAAGAAGAAGCAAAAAGCAGTAAGTGCTGATGTGGAGTCTCTGCTGTTTGATTGGATGGAATGATATCGAATAGAACAGTAGGGGAAACTCTCTTTACACATTTGACCAGTGATTGGCTGTCAGCACTGGATAACTCAAACAGGGAGGAATGAGTCTGTCTTTCTAAAAATACCGCTCAACTTGTCATTTGCCAGGAAATG
This sequence comes from Chanos chanos, assembly GCF_902362185.1. Taxonomy (NCBI): domain Eukaryota; kingdom Metazoa; phylum Chordata; class Actinopteri; order Gonorynchiformes; family Chanidae; genus Chanos; species Chanos chanos. Next base: position 53,998,042 of record NC_044496.1, on the reverse strand, counting down.
TAGCACACTCCGTTATCACTCGCAGAGTGACTTCATCGTATAAAACCTACATTTGAACAGACATCTGTTGGCGATTTTTGCAGCTGTCTTTCCACACACTTCCCTAACTTGTTTGGTATGTGGCTGCTTGACAGTGCTGGATTGGCAAACAGGACAGTTTGATGGCAGTGGGAAAGCAGCCTTTGGATGAGATCGTTTATCACTGTAATCTTTCACCCAGAAGACACTGTTTTGAAATGTGGCACTCAGGTCATAAACACAGCTGAAGTGCTCTGGGCAACGTACCTAAATGATCAACTAGTGGCAACCAGTCATTTTGATGACCCTTTGACTTGACGTGCATCTTGAGAAATATCAAGCTCCACTATCAGTGAACTGTTGAGATATGCTCAATAGTGCTTTAAACTAGTGAACCATGATACTTGCTTCAAATGACTGCTCCAAATTTCTCAGTATAACATGAAAAGTGCTTGGTTTTCTGCAGCGTTTTTCTTTTTTAGTGATATATTTGGAAAACTTCGATGTCAGGGTGCTCCGTTTCACTCTAACTGTAAGCTACACTGTCCTCTAGTGGTTACTGCACAGTACTGCATTTTGAATCATCCTTTCTTGTCCACATACACTCTTCAATACTTCGGATTGTAAGAATATATTCGGTGTAAAATGGAATGTAGATAGCATAAAAAATTACGTTGGAGATTTTAAGGAATCATAAGAATTTAGGATTTTCTTCTTAACTCAAATATGTTTTAACAAGATATTTCCATTTCTAAATCTTCAAAATTACACCTGTAGGAGTTTCATCCACCTTCAGTTCCATCTTTGATCCTCCAAAAATGTTAATAATTATATTTGTAATACAATAATAAAATAAAAATGACAAAATCAAATGAGATTCAAAAGGGATCAGAGGGAAGGACCCTCCTTCCATGAACTGACTGATACCAACTGAGGTATCAAAAGAGACCATTTTGCATTTGGTATGATCTTAATTTTGGGTGTATTTGGGTGTGACGACCGGTGTCGTTATTGGCGTCTCGTTGTCTTATATTTTAAACAGGCCCGCGGAGCTATCTCAGTTCCACCATGACTGACCGCTTTGACTGCTACTACTGCCGCGACAACCTGCAGGGCAAGAAGTACGTCAAAAAAGACGAGAAACACGTGTGCCCGCGATGCTTTGACAAGATCTGTGCCAACACCTGTGCAGAATGCCGTCGTCCAATCGGCGTCGATGCCAAGGTAGGCATATGCGAATGCTGCGAAATTTAATATTTACCGTACGCTGGCTCCATTCCTCATTATGTAATTAAAAGGTCTGAGCTCTTTTGTATTTACCACGTATCAGTGGGCCGCTCGTCATGTGTAAAAGAATACGCCTTTTGAATAAGGCCTTATCTGTTGTATTTTGGCCAGTAGGAATACGCTGTATATTATATTAACCCTTTCTGTTCCTGTTCTCAGGAGCTAACCCATAAGAACCGTCACTGGCATGAGGACTGCTTCCGTTGTGCCAAGTGCTACAAGCCCCTGGCTAACGAGCCATTCAGTGCCAAAGAAGATGGCAAGATCATGTGTGGCAAGTGTGGTGCCAAAGAAGACTCGCCAAGATGCCAAGGCTGTTACAAGGTCATCATGCCAGGTGCGTGTCAGACAGTCTTTACCTTAATACACAATCAATTCAATCATGTACAACAGGGTTTCCCAATTCTTCTCCCAGGGAGCCAGAAAAAGAGCACATTTTAGACCTGTCCTCTCCTCTAAGACACCTGCCGAAACTGATCAGGCACTCGACAGCAGTGAGAGCAGGGAGAGTTGTAAAACGTGACGTGATGGTGGCTTGTCAAGAGAAAGGTTAGGACTGGGGGGAACATTCATCTATAAAAATCTAGGTTCATCCAGTGTTCAGCAATGGAGCGAGCCACTGTTTCCCCGATGCAGAATTTTAACGACGCAATGAATATTCAGTCCGGTTCTGTCATTATCATTCATTCATTGTTGGGTATGAGTGAGATAAACATCGGAGCTGCTTTGCTACAAGCAGAAGTGACTGCCGGGGCTACTTAGGATACGGTGTTGCAGGATACTCCTCGTGATGGTATTCCTCGGTGGCAGGGTGGTCGGAGCATTTGCATTGCTTGGAACCCTTCTGCATCTTCAGCAGGTATCTCAGGGTCACCAGCATTTCGCCCCTCAGCCTGTTACGCCTCACCTGAGCGGGACATCGAAGACCAAATCAGCCTTCGCCCGCAGACGGGTTCCAGCTGTGGGTTCTCGTTGCTGCTACGTGGTTAGGGAGATGTTTGAGTTTGTGTTTCCTCCTCCTCTTTCAGGGTCTAAGAACGTGGAGTACAAGCACAAAGTGTGGCATGAAGAGTGCTTCACCTGCTTTGACTGCAAACAGCCAATCCGCACTCAGAGCTTCATGGCCAAAGGCAATGACATCTACTGCGGCACCTGCCATGAGAAGAAGTTTGCTAAGAACTGCGCCAGCTGCAAACAGGTGACTCCGGCAAAACACAGTCATGTGTCACACCAAGTTTACCATTATTAATCTGTCAATTAATATTATACCAGCGCTAACCCATCTCTTTAAAAACCTGGGAGGTAAGTAGTTTGGTTTCAGCTAAAAAAGATGAACCTCCCTACTTTGGGTTTGATTTCATAATTTTGCAGTTATTAACGAGGCCATTTACCAACTAATGAGTCTCCTGCCCTCCCTGATAAAGGATATGAAGGTTTAAATACTTTCAGTTTGAGTCAGTCTTGATAATATCCGTTTGTCCTCCCCCCCCGCCCCCCGCCCCAAGCCAATCACCTCGGGTGGAATTACCTACCAGGACCAGCCTTGGCACTCTGAGTGCTTTGTGTGTAGCACCTGTAGGAAACCTCTGGCTAATACTCGCTTCACGGCCTGTGAGGATCAGTATTACTGTGTCGACTGCTACAAGACCTCTGTGGCCAAGAAGTGTCAGGGATGTAATAACCCAATAACAGGTACAGACATATACCACACACACACACACACACACACATACACACGGCAGATAGATTTATGCCTGCAATGGAGCAAAAGTTATGCAATAAATTCCATGGGAAAATTGATTCCACATTGTCTTTTTTTGTGGGAAGACAGAACCGCTCACAGACAGACAAGCTGCATGATGTCATTTCATAAATCACCCCCCCCCCTGCAAAAACATTAAGACGCCTATGAACTTTTTCACTTTAGATAAACCTCTACGTTTACACAGAGCTCCATTTTTTCAGTGTAAGAACATTTCGTAGGTTTGTTGAAACAGAGAAACGGTAAGGATGCAGAACTGGGGCTTCAGTGCTTTCTGAGTTTGATCAGCGGTACGATGGCCAGGGTAGACACTGTAAAGCAGAAAAAAAACCCAGACCTAGGCCGACTTGGCATCAAACACGAGACCTCCACGTAAAAAACTGTCGGCTGTGCCTTCTTGTGTCGTAGGGTTCGGCAGAGGGACGAACGTGGTGAACTACGAGGGGCAGTCCTGGCACGAGTACTGTTTCAACTGCAAGAAATGTTCTCTGTCTCTGGCCAACAAACGCTTCGTCCTCCACGGAGAAAACATCTACTGCCCCGACTGCGCCAAAAAGCTGTGAGCGACGGAGGAGAGAAAGCCGGGAAAGGCCGAAGAAAAGGCACTCATTTAAAGCGAACTAACACAAGCTTAGCAGAAAAAGTGAAGGATTAAAAATAAAAACGGTAAAACTAAATGCTAACCTGGGTGTCATTGGAAGGCATCAGCATTGAGGGGATGGTAGGCATACGATTGCTTGGACGGGAAATTTATCGGGTTGTTTTTTTTGTTGTTTTGTTGTATAATGAGGTAGAACTGTGATTGGAGAGATGACTTGTGTGTGAGAGAGGCTTAAGTAAATGAATCTGCAACTGTAGAGCAATTGAGAGGATTGTTTCTTTTGTTCAAGATGAAATAATTACAGTAGTCAGTTATTGATAATGTCTAATACATTGATCTAGAGCTTTTCTGTAGCAAAAAATAGCAAATATACAACACTATTGTTTTAGGAGGTATAACGAAAACTCTTGTATGTCTGGAATTATCTGTAATGGGATTAGTAATACGCCTTACTGGAAAAAAAAAAAAAATAGCCTCTAAGTTTTGAACTGCGTGACACTGATTTTTTTTTAACACATTATATGCACTTGCTTAGTTTACATTAACCTGTGGTAGAAGTTCAGGAGTGTTTAAAACTGTGTGGCTGGCTGGAGTTTCTTAGTGACGAGTCATATGACAATACTATATTGGCTGCAGTTTTGTGCTGATTTCACTAAACATTAATAAAAGAAAGAAACATAAAACAATGAACTCTTTATTCATATCACAAAGGACCTATTTAAGCACAGTGGAATCAGAAACGCAGTTACACAGTAAAGCATTTGATAAAGATTCAACACCAACACTTGTTTCTTTTGTTTTGTTTTTTTTTATCTTGCAAAACTTTATTTTAACAGTTCATTTTTTTTCCAGTACACTTTTTTTTTTTTTTTTTTTAGATATATTTACAAATATAATTTGTGGACAGGGTTTTATCAGCACCCATGCCGCTCTCTGAAAGCAGGTCCTGCTCTTGCCCCCTGGTCAAGTAGAATGATTGTCATGGCGGAGGTAAGCACATGTGAGAAGTTTAGGTATTAATATTATATGAAAATAAAACAAAACCTACTCCTGCATATCTAAGGCACAGTTCTACCCTAACTGTTTCAGTGAGTTACTCTCTGAGATAAAGGACAGTTAGCTCTTTTTTCCCCAAGCTTTGCAGCACAAAGGGGAACAGAAGGTCCTCTAACTGCAAGTGATTACTAAACGCTCAGAAACATACCATCTCGAGACTGGGTGTGTGTTGATCACGCGCCATGCAAACACACACGCAGATGCGTGTCGTGAAAAAGAGTACATGGTCCCTACAGCTAGACCGAGAGCACTTTGCAGCTTCTGAAGCTTTAGCAGGTTCAAGTGTAAAAGGAAAAGGGGGTGTGTGTCAACATGAAGGCCAAAGTAGTGAGAACATATAAAGGACCAATGACTTCCCCCTACCTCTCAACGAGCTGACCAATCAAATCTCATCCTCAAACAGTCTCTTGGGTCACAGTGAATCAGAGATTTCCCACGATTCCAAAAAGAACCTGACCCATATCACTCAAATGAACGAGATAAAAACACGAAGGAAAAAATAAAAAAAGGAGAAAACATTGTAGATGTGTTTCCAGTGCAGAGAGTGCACCGTCTTTGTGCTGTAACAGGAGTTAGGAGGAGGAGAACACACAACTTTCAGGGGCTTTTTTTTCTTCTCTTTTTGATGGATGGATGACCACATTTTACAAGTTTTCATTTTTCTGTGCCCCTTACATACCTCAAATCTTGAATCTTTTCAAAAAAAGGGCATCAAACTGTTTTCTGTGTACTGGCAAACAGTATGACACCATTCACTTCAGATGTTAAATTAGACACAGTCAGAGAATTCAAACATACGGAACTCAAACATTTTTATACCAATTTCCAAACAACCAGAATAAAATTAAAAAAAAAAAAAAAAAAAAAAGGACATGCTGAAAAACATTTAAATCTCTTTCTTAGTTCCTATTAAGGAGATGTTAGTGTATTGCATCTGAATTGTGCTCTTTCCACTAGGTCCCTGTTTTCTTTTATGTCAACCATTTACCAAACCAAACCACAACTTCCAAACACAGGCCACATACTTCCCCTCTGACGTTCAGCTAACCAGTCCTGCTCAAGACAGCCTCAACGCTAAGAGCAAGGCCCAGCGTCCATGACGTGAAGAGAAAAAAAACAAAAACAGAACAACAACCCAAACCACTTAATTCTTCAAACAACCCCACACAACATTCTTTACCTCCATTATCCACATGTCTCCTAACACAGGACGACACTGGTCTGTGTTCAGTCATCCAACTTAAGCTTAGATCATCGCCTGTACATACAGACAGCGTGTCTCCACATACAAGCGTTTTTTTTAACAGTAGAGGGTCCTTAGGGTAAAAAGCTTGTGTAATAAGGGACATGAAAAAAATGACAGACACAAGGGTTAACACCCAAAACCCCCCTCAAACAGTAACCCCCCCCCCTCTACCACTTCACCCCCCCTCCTCAACATGGCTTTCATGCCTAATACTGATTATATACACAATACTCATAAATAGTTAGAAATAGATTTCCACATTTCTATTTCTGAAAATCTATTTTTTTTTTTTTTTTTAGAGCGACAGAACAATCTCTGATAAAGATAAAACTCATTGAAATGGTTTTTGCTGAAGGAGGCATATAAATATTTGAACTGGGAGGGAGTACATAAAATAAAAAGAGAGAAAGAAAACGTTAAGGATAGACACATGCTAAACACCGTATGCTCCTGAACGTATTATAACCTGCTGGAACCACATGGCCCTGAGGGAACATCAGGCCTTCTAGAAAGTTCTTAACTATTCAAGTTCAGCAACCGGTACAAGAACACAAAAGCCCTGGTTGAACGGAAAACACAAAGACTTTGTCGGATGTGCAATTAGTATAAACACGCTACAGTAATTCCTTTATATGTTATTATTTACGCCATATATTAGATGGATAGACTCATGCAGATATCAGAGGTTAAATTATACTTTAGTATCAAGGCTGCACTTAAATTAGAACATTTATATGGGATGCTAACAATCATGTTTATACCTATGTACATTTAGAACACAGTATGAACAGAGACACAGTACGGCTGTGAGGCTCACGGCAAAATAAGCTCCACTAAACGTGTGCTCACTAGACAGTTTGCTTTTTTTTTTATTTTTTAAACATCTAACATCCTTTAAGTGTCCGAGACCAGAGCAACAGGCAAACATCTGCATTCAGCTCCAATTTCAGGAGGGACTGCAGCCAGTCGCCATTTACAACGCTGTGAGAACTGTTTCTGAAATAGTTTGACCAAGATTGAATATCTACATGCTTTTTTTACAAGAGGAGAAGCTTCACAGCAGCACAAATGAGACAATAAGTGTAGGAATGGCTTCTCTATCAGAACTGCGCACAGTCTGGACAGAACTAGTCCATTTTCACATGGAAAGCAGCGCAATGGCCCGCGCATCAGGTAAACATCTGATGCTGATCTCACACGAGAATTCTCGTATGAATTCTCATGGCAGAGTTCTAGAACAGATTCAAATGAACCAAACATTCCATAGTGTAACTGCCATTTCAGACACAAAGTTTCAATGTGTCTGAGACAGCAGCTTCACTGGGAGTTGCTCAGGACTGGACGTTTGACCTCGTGTCGCTCAGACACGCGCTGAGTAAGTAAGTAACATAGTTATCGTGCTGAAATTTGCTGATTTGTGCCTTTTTTTTTTGCTTTCTTGTTTTTTTGGATTCATTCCAGATATCAGCTCATGTTACAGTAAACATCTACATCTGCATGTCCATGTGAACAATGGAATTCTAGAACTTTCAAAGGAAAAAAAAAAAAAAAAAATCAAATGTCCAAAAAAATCAGTAAGGGTCAAACTAGGGATTGTAGTCACAAAACACCGGGTGAATAAATTACAAAGCAGCCTCCACAAATAAAAAAGGACCAAAAAAAAACCCAATATCAACAGTTACAAGGAAACAGATCAACAGTAAAAAAAAAAAAAAAAAAGAAAAGAAACACTCACATGACTCAAATGGTGTATGGAAAGGTTGCTAAGAAACCAAGACGTAAGCAGGCTGAAGGAATATGCCATTTTCCCTGAAGCAATTGTTTTACTTCTATTTTTTTTTTCTTTCTTTCTTTTTTTTTTTTTTTTAAACATAAGTTTGTAGAGCTAGTCTGTGAGGTGCAAAAGCGGAGCTCTATGCCTTGCTCTGTGCCCCTCCCCTGGGTTTGCCTGGCTGTCCAGATGAAGTCAGCACATCTGGAGCTCAGCTGGACAGGATTTATGGAGTGCAATTATCCTCGGTCCTCGACAGGAACCAGACTCTCACATCTCTGAACAGACAGACAGAGAGAGAGAGAGAGAGAGAGAGAGAGAGAGAGAGAGAGAGATGGGACAGAGGAATGACGCATGAGCTTGAAAATTCTAGACTGGCCGTTCACTCTCTGTTATCAATATTTAGTGGAAATGCCTGGTCTGTGCTGCTCGTAATGGAAAGGGAAAAAAAAGCAAAAAAAAAAAAGCAAACACACTGAATACCAGTGCTCACCAGTTAGGGCTTCAATGGGTTGACTGGGATGCAGGGAGTTCACAGGAGCAGGTTTATCTTCAAAGGCCACCCTGGGGCCTTCTGGCCCCTCACAGTCGGTCAGTCCTTGATTACAGCCGTCTGTCTGCATGAGGGGCCGACCTTTGGCGTGGACCCCAAGGTCAATTAGCTCCTCAAAGCTCCACGGCCCGGCTTTGCCGTTCACGCCGGGCATCTGCTCCACCTTAGAGTCCTCATTCACAAACTCCGAGCCCTCCACCAGACGCCCCTTTGGTGCAGGACTACTGTGTGTGTGTGTGTGTGTGTGTGGGAGTGAGGGGGAATCAAAGACATGGCCTTAAATCAGGAAGGAACTTGTGATAACACTTTGAGCTGTATTTGTCTCTTAAGAAAATTTCCACCAAATTAGAATGGGGTTAACACTGCAACAGAGCACTGACAAATCATATAAATTCCTTACGTTTAGATCAAAATTTTACAAACGGAAAAACTGTTGAGCCAGTTATGGTAGGGGGTGTTAAAACACAAGACTACTGCAGCAAGCTACGTCAGTCTGTACCTGACTTCCGGGTGTTCGTCTGCAGCCGGTCCATTGTTGTTCTCCTTGTCCTCCTCTGGAGTTTGTCCGTTTACACTGCCCAGTGGTTGTTCCCTCTCTGAGAGCGTTAAGGTTGGTGACCCGTCCCGTTCACCCGTGCTGGACTGGTCTCTGTCCTCAGTGCCTTCGCTCATCATCACGGGCCTGTCCTCTGTGGAGAAGTGAGCCCAGAAACCCGTAACTGAACACAGACCATTAACACCACCATCGTCACTACTGACTCTCGTCAGCGCACTCATTATGACAGTGGGAGACACTGAGCGTGTGAGGATACTTACCCATGCTGTCACAGTTTATCTGGTCTTCTCCTTCCTCTCCATTCTCATCTGGCATGTTTTTCTCTTCATCTCTCTGTACAGAGCACATGCACATACACTTTAATTAGGTCCTACTGAGGGAATATACCCTCAGTATTCTCTCTTTTGTTTTTAATGACTGGCGGGGGAACCTAGAGCTCCATAAATCACTAGGATGAGAGAATTAAACTTGCCTTCAAGTCATTTTGGTCTGTTTTCCTAGTTCTCTTCATAATTTCTTCAATTCTCTGGGGAAAAAAACACGGGAAATTAAATTCCTGAAATAGTCTGAGAAGATGGAATACACAATTACAGTTAGAAGACTGTAAGTGTGTGTGTGTGTGTGAGAGACACATGTCTGTGTGTCTAACTGTATGAGCAGATTAATGGCTGCTATGAGATTGAGAATGTGCATGTATGTAACTACACCTACATGGTTGGTGTAAGAGAGACAGGGTGATAAATATCTGGTGTCAGTATGTATGTGTGTAGGTCATTAATCGTTGGTGTAAGAGAGAGAGGGAGAGAGAAAAAACCTGTGGGTTTCAGGTGTAAGTGTGTGTGTGTGTGTGTGTGTGTGTGTTCGTATGTGAGCGTTTGATGGTCATCACCTTCTTTCTCTCCATACGTTCCTGCTGATTCTGCTGCATGATCCGTTCTCTCTCCTGACGCTGCTTCTCTGCCTCCTCCTGGGCCTTTGCCTCTGCCTCCTCACGCTGGAGGGAGGACACGAAAACACTCCATCAACAACTAATATCAGCTCATCTCCTGTCTAAGAGTACACTCTTTCTCTCCTTCAACATCCTCACGTTATGTTTTGTGCACATGAGGTTATATGTGTATGCTTGCATTTCTATATAGTGCTGGCTGAAGCTCTGTATGTACCAGTAGCCTATTAAGGCTAAGGTTTGTCAGAAACTACAGTGTAAGTATGCAGGGATAACCCTGAGTGTAGCAGTCACAGGGAAGTACTCTGATTGGCTGAGTTAAATTCCTGTATGAGGAGTTCTGTAGCAGAGCCAGTGCGGGCGGGTGTGGCTCCCACCTCTCTCTGTAGCTCTGCTTGTCTCTGCTGCTCCTCCAGCTCCAACCTCTGTCTCTCCTCCTCTGATTTACGAGCCTGTTCCTCCTCTTCTTTCTTCCTCTCCTCTGCCATCCTCCTCTCCTCCTCCTGACGCCTCACTCGTTCCTCTTCCGCCTGACGTCTCTCCTCCTCCTTTCTTATCCTGAAGGAGAAACACTCACTGTTAAATTACAAACCCTCTCCTATGACAAGCCACAAGATTCCCCAGTCAGCATTTATATAATACATATCCTATCACTGCATCATTTCTGGATAATGTTCCTCATCTACATTCTGTTTTCTGCTAAGTACTATTACTGTAAGCACACTCCATGCTCTTTATATCATTAGTTTCTTTAATTTTCTTTTCTTATGTTCTTTCTTACGTGTACAGCTTGACTGGTATACTGTTCAGTCTATGTTATTAACAATTCATCTACACACCGGTGAGAGAAAAGTAAAAAAAACCAAAAAAAAAACCCATATGTTATGGAATCACAGTCGAATTCCACAGTTTCTCCTCACCTCTCCTCCTCTTCTCTCTGTATCCTGAGCTGCTCCTCTCTCTCTTTCTGCTCACGCGCCAGCCGTCGGTTCTCAGCCAGGATCTTGGCGGCCTCTGCAGCAGAGTTAGTGCCCGCTGTGGCTTTGGAGCTGGAATCTGACAGAGGATACACACACACACACACACACACACACACACGCACGCACGCACGCACACGCACGCGCACGCACACGCACACGCACACGCACACGCACACGCACACACACACGCACACGCACACACACACACACACACGCACACACACACACGCACACACACATACACACGCACATTCATTAATACAACCGGCCTCTGACTCCAGACACAAGAACTAACGCCGTCATAAGAGTGTAAAAACACAGTTTGGTAACAACGATGACCTGTATTAGCATGACTTCATATTCTGCCAGTGTCACTGAGGACTTCAGTGTCAAATACAGCTGTTTTTTTTTTATCCCAGCTCCAGAATTGGAGGTCCTATTTGACTACTCATTCTGGTTAATGCGTGGCACTAACACACATACATGAACTGGCCAAGGACTCAGTACTGAGAAGGTAGTTTAGAGTTTAGTGTGGTGGTGCTGGGCTAGAGCAAAACTGTGGCTCCCCTTGACAGGAGCCGAAAAACAATGATATCCAGCACAAGTATCACCAGCAGAGGGCGCTGTGTCTTGACAGGAGCATCTGCAATGAATCTGCAGTGCATGCAAATCACCTGGCTACAGACTGTCACGATCGACCTGCTGAGGATGATTTGATACAATATCAGAGCAAGAGAGTGCAGTTTTTTTTTTATTGTTCCTCTTTCAAACTCAATGATTTTCACCCACAACTTTCCAAGACACAATTCTCTTTAGACATCCTAAACCCAACACCAGCACTACCCTCAATGCTACTCACAGAGAGCCTGTCTAATGGGGAGTAAAAAGGCAGACGGTCTCTTGAATCTGTGTGTGGTGCCACTCATTTGAGTGCAGAGCCAGCGGCAGCATCAGCTGTCTAAAAGCAACAATGAAGATCAAACTGCTTCTTCATCCTTTAGGCTGAGGCAGAATCAATAAACCTGAGCACTATCTTACTGAACTGAATTATTGGTTCGGGGGGAAAAAAAGAAAATAAACGCTAATTAGAGCTCAGGTTACAAGTTTAAAGAACAGAGTAGTTTGATTCTGCAAGATAAACCAAGCAGGTCCATTAAATCACCTCGTTAATCGATCTGAGAACATTCACATTTACATTTATTCATTTAGTGGATGCTTCCAAAAGAGGCAGAATACAAATCAAGCATTTGTTCACTGAGAAAGGGGTTTGAAAATGCCCCTCTGCGGAGTGAAGCTGCTCTCACCTTCTTTGGTCTTGGCACTGGGGGCTGGGCTGGGGGTGCTGCTGTCAGGAGACTGGGGGATGACTGGTTGCATGGGGGACATGTCCTTTGGTTTGGAATCTCTTTTGCGCAAGGTAGGGGGGCCGGTGGGCGTGAGGGCCGGCTTCTGGATGGGCGGAGGTTTGGAGGTAGGTGTGGGCTGTGGGGACGGAGGCCGCTGTTTCGTTGCGTTAGGGGAAGGAGGGCGATTACGTGGACTTTGCCTGGAAGGAGAGTGAGATTACAGACAGAGGGATCAATATGACACAAGATAATGTGGAAAGACAGAGACTTTTACAACTATTATGTTCTCTTTAAAACGAAAACAGCCCACTTTCAATGCCTTACAGCAACTTCAATGGAAACCGTTTAAAAAAAAGCACTCCAAATACAGACATACAAATACCTAAATGTCACAGACGTCAGGGAAACCAAAAGCAAAATCAATCAAAGAAAACCAAAACAGTGAGGAGAACTTACTGTCTCGTTGTGACCCAAAATGGGTGCTTCACACCTTCCCTACCCTTCACTCCCCTGTGCACAAGAGGTTCACCTGTGGCTCTGAGTTTTCTAGAGCCACAGACGTCCTATCTCAGATGAAGTAGTCTACAGCTCACTGACAATTAATAGGCAAACTGACAATTTGTCCTCACTTAGCTGTGAGGCACTTTTCCAGACAAAATATCCAGATCACTATTCCACCTAAACGTATGGCTCAGGTTAAGAGGAGCATCTCAGTTCCTGGAGTTTCACAAGCTGACAGCTGTTTAACTGCTATTGTTGTCTCCTCTGAGGTGATCTGCCCATCCAAGGTGTCCCTCTGTGTCAATGTTAACTGAAGGAGACCCTGTAGCAGCCCAGCTGTACAGTGAAGACCAGACTCCTCAGCAGCACACATGGTTTAAGCTGAAGTAGTCAAAATACCATTCTTCTACACCCAATAAGCATTTAAAACAATGCAGGCAGAAACAGTGTGACTGAACAGAGAGGCAGTAAGAAAAAGAAAGAGGATATAAGAGGAGACAGAAAAAAGGCACACCCATAAATAATAATAATAAAAAAAAAAAAAACCCAAACAAATGTGTGCTGTATCTGTCAATGTCAGTCTTCAGTGAGCGCTTCCTGAGAAGTATATCAGGAACCTGCTTCTTAAAATATAAATGCTTGTGATTGTAGAGTCTGTCACAGCTGGAACCAATTTCGGGCACCTCTTTACTCATTGCACAAACTGATCTAAATCCATCCAAATCTGGGAATAAACCGGTCGAATACAGGCTCAACCTTTGGTCTCATATAGGAAAGAACTGATTTGACTGACTGGATATAGTTATCTTTCCTTTCCAGTCTGAAAAAGCAAATGATCCGGAACAGCCTCACCCACGTTAACACCAATTCAAATAATCTCACTTTTGCCTGTCACGCCGCTCCAGTCAGCCGCAGTGTCAGCAGAGCACGCTGCCTTTCCTTAGGTAATACACACGTTGCTCCCATGAGCCTGAGCTACACCAGTCTCCTCCTCTCCAGTGTCTCCTTCCGCGCCCTCTGGGACTTTTTGCCATGCACCTGGCTGCAGACACAACCCCAAACTCCAGGATTCAAAATCAATCTAGGACCCCCCCTCACTCTTGGCGTGTACAGAGCTGGCGTGTAACCTGTTCTCCTCTGTGACCCGTCCTTTGTGTGGACATTCATGCCAGTCCATAAGAAAGGTACAGGCACCCACATTCTAAATACCATAGACTTTCAGGGCATGCAAATATCAAGCACGTTCTCTCATCACAGAAATTCCACAGAGACATACCTCCAGGGTTCTGGATGGCAGGTTAAAAAAACCCCCACATTTGCCTATGAAGAGACTTAGCATACCTCAGTGATAAATTTTTATAGCCCAGTGTGATTGATTTCATTGTGCTTGCTAATTTCTCCAAATTCAAGCAAGCTCCCCTGAGCAGTCATATACTTAATGCAGGGAGGCACACTCAGGATCCTAACTTCAGAAGCTAGAGCTCATAAAATGTGAAAGAGGAATGAGAAGATCTTCCACCCATGCAAATGGATAATAAGAGACTGAATTCAGAAATACTGTGAGAACCCAGTGCATACGGAATAGAAACTCAATACTTGTATGCCCAGTTCTGTGACTTACAGGCAACATATTGTATCATATCACAGAGACTCAGGACACACCTACTCCTCAGGCACAATGAGAGAGGTGGCACTCTCCCCCTGGGGCGAGATGCCATTTCAAACACTGAACTGTGTTACTTGGCTACGACAACGAGCCATGTTCCCGAATCTTCCTGAACCTTCTCACGGAATCCAAGCAAACACACACCACTTATAGAGACACAAAGAGGAAGTGGTGGGAAGAAAAACAAGTAAACAGTTATGCTCTCACAACGACGCTCCCAGCATGCACCAGAGACAGAGAGGGAGAGAGAGAGAGAGAGATGGAGAGAGAGAGAGAGTGAGAGCTTGGTAAGCATGTGAGGAGAGGAGAGTGAGAGTGAGAGTGAGAGAGAGAGGGAGAGAGAGAGGGAGAGTGAGAGCTTGGTGAGCATTTGAGGAGAGGAGAGTGAGAGAGAGAAATAGAGAGAGAGAGAGTGAGAGAGATAGAGTGAGAGCTTGGTAAGCATGTGAGGAGAGTGAGAGTGAGAGAGAGAGAGAGAGAGAGAGAGGGAGAGTGAAAGCTTGGTGAGCATGTGAGGAGAGGAGAGTGAGAGAGAGAAATAGAGAGAGAGAGAGAGAGTGAGAGAGAGAGAGAGAGAAGGTGCATCTATCATGAGCACTTGTGCACTTACTTGTTAGCTCCTGGAGAGGGGGCTCTTTTGCTGGCGGACAGAGGGGCAGGAGACGGGGAGCGGTGACGGCCAGGTACATTGGAGGGTGAGGGAGGGCGTTTCCCTCCTGGGGATGTAAAGCGTTTGTCCTTTTCACTCTTCTGTTTTTGGTTTTTTTCCCCCCAAAAGAGAAGAACACAGAGAGAAGACAGAACGTCAGACATGGGTCAAAGGTTATATTTGGGAAACTAAAATATCACAATATAAAAAAAAACCCCAAAAAACAGGAAAACAACTTCTGGGCTATATAAAATACTTCCACTAAGTCCAGATATTTTTCCTGTCCACCAGTAGATGGATTCAGATACTGTAATAGCCCACAGGCCTACAGCTGACACCGCTGTCCAATGAGATTCAGCCATGTAATTATGCGGCCCAATAACAGGGTCATTCAAATGGCAGTGGGATGGACTAACAGACTGACAGACGAACAGAATGAACTCTCAGGTCCACACTGTCTGTGTGGATTTAACTGCTGTAAAATCAAATATCTTTCAGATCTTTTACTCTGAATCCTTTTGACGTCACGTCCATGTAAAGATCAACTCTGCAAGGACGTGTGGCTGAGCAAGAAGATGGAAAGATAAATCAAAACATCGAGTCACTTCATATCCACATCACACAAAGCCACAAATTTCCTCTGAACGCACACACGCACACACACATACAGACACACACGCACGCACGCATGCGTGCGCATGCACACTCAGACCTCAGACACACACATCCTTGTCAGTATGAATTAAACGTGAAGACAGGCCTGTAAATTAGCAGGGTGTCTAAATGCATCATTCAAAGGGCCATGTCTGAGTGCGCTGTGAAGAGCAGGACTTCACATTCAGTTCTTAACACTTAATCGCCTCCTCAGTGGGAGTCCATGCTGGGAGCTGTGTGGGGAGCACAGTACTCAACTCCTGATAAACTCCTGACAGATCAGTGTCACAGAAACCCTTTCAAAACCTGCGATCTCCTCTCCACCAATACACAAAACCCATTGTTTTCCCTGACGAGCTATAGGGCAAACCCTCTTCTCAAAAATCAGATGGCCTCTGATCCAGCTGAGCAAAAGCTAAACTGCATTGTTGCTTATCACTCACTGGTATCTGGACTCAACTGTGGGTTGTTCTATATGATAAAGACTCTCCAGGATGTCAGTGGTGTGTGAGACATTGTTGCTGTGGACTCCAGGGACGGCTCGTGCTCCTCCTGTAGTAACAGGCCCAGGGCGTGCCCTAGCCCTGCCCACCCCTGCCCTGCGTCGTCAGGATGACTCCGTCCTTTGTTCATTCACGGCCTTTTGTCTGACTCTCGGGTCACCGACCCGTTTTCTGTCCGTCAGTCCGAAAGGCCGGCGCAGTCAATGGATGTGTCGCTGTTACGTCCGTGCTTTCACTGTTCGGTCTTGTTTGTTCAGCACAGGGCACATCTACAGCAAACCAGCCAAGACGCCTCAGAATTGTGGGTAACACTGTTATTAGCACGTTTTCCGTTCTCTTCCCTCTTAGGCACTGGGGACCGGAACTGGTACTGATTGGGTCTCAGAGCCATTACATAAACCCAATCTAAGAGTCTCGATTTGCATACCGGGCCTGTTGGATTAGGTTTTGGGCAAGTTATCAGACTGAGCGATCCATCAGCGTCTCTTCTATGATTAAGATAAGAGATGAGTGACAGCCTTGCTTTGCTAAGGAAATGAAAGCGGACGTACGCATGTAACCCACTGTCATTTTCAGCGCGAGACCACACTGTTATAAGTAAGGTATTTCGTTTCAGGTAGGGAAAGATAATGCCCCTTTGCTTTTAATCTTCTAGTTCCACTGACCTCATCCTAGTTTGCAGATAAAACCACTGAGAGTTTCCTATTCAAAAAAAACCACACCCACATGGAGTGCACGCCTCTGATTTGACTCACATCAGTCTGAGTTTATCGTGAAACACGGCATGTGAACAAAAAGCTATCATCTCAAAGTAATACGCCTCCTCCTGAATACAATGAAGAGAATCTATAACACAAACAAACTAAAGTTTATTTGTGAGTCCATGGCTAAACTAAAATGAGTCAATCACGTAGCTTTCTTGCCTAATAAGCATGAATCAATAACAGACTGTATAGAGATAAGACCTGAAACTCCACTTTATCCACTGCAGTCACTTATCACAGGACCCAGTGAGGTTGCACTCTGACATGCTAAACAGCCTGTGCTGTTTGATAATAACAACCCCTAATCAAGAGTTACCCAGGTTAAACAGTGGAGCAGCTACCAACCAGTTACGGGGAAATGACCTGGAACGCGCAGCAAACATGATGGACAGCCGGGTGCAGGTGCGGGAGTACTTTCTCTGATGTGAGGATGGCAAACCGGTATTTTAAACAAACGCAGGTCGTCTTACCTGGGCCATGTCCGAGATGCCGTCGGCGGAGACGGAGGTGGGGGGGCCTTTCTGGCGGTCGGTGCTGCGGCTGCGCAGGGGTCCGCGGGTCGGGGGGGTCAGGGGGCTGGCCGAGGCTGAGCGAGGACACAGGTGAGACTCTGATAAAGGACACAGTCAGTGGAGCACAGCCCGGGGTGGGGGAGGGAGGGAGGACGGATGCCGAAAATGCGGGCCAGGTAACGAGCAAAGCAGAGCCAGGAGAGAGGGAAAGAGAGAGAAAGAGAGAGAAGGGAAGGATGGGGATGACAAGAGCACAAAATTGCAGGCTGTTAGATTACGTCTGGACTTGTGGCGATTTTGCTAAACACAGGAGCAAGAAATGGGATCTGAGTAAACTATGAGCGTGGGTGTGAGACAGAGAGAGAGAGAGAGAGACAGACAGAGAGAGAGAGAGGGGGAGGGGGGGTAATCCAGGGAACACTTGCATGGTTACCACAAGCTCCTGGAAAAAACGCATAGAGGGCACCCAACACACCATAACAGCACTCAAAGCAGCAAGGCAACAGCACTGTTCAGATACATAAACCCAATGAGCACAACTCAACAAAAATCCACACACATTTACACCAACACACACGCACACACAGTAAAGTCACACACCATCACTTTACAATTAGCACACCCTAAACAAGTTTCGTGTCTTTGATTGGCTGAGGAATATATACACCTTTTGGACAGGCAGAAATCAAGGCGCTGTCAGGTCAGGCACCGTGGTCGACAAGTGGTGAGACCTCACGCTTCAAGGGCCAGATTTGCACCTTCAACCGACCCAAATCCTAAAGTCTTTCCGCTGGTCCGCGAGGGGAGAGTTTACATTGGGTTTAAGAGAGGCTACAAGGCTTGACACCGTTCCGGTTTCTTCCGCAACTCCAAATCTCAGGGATTCTTCCTTGGGATTTTGGACTGAAACCATGTTACATTCCGCCAAGCCACGCTACAGTGTAAATAAACTGGGGAAATGAGAAAATGAAGGCGGGATTATCCGCCCTCGGCGCTCCGATCGGACACGGACAGTTTGGCCGAGGACGGAGACGCGGAGCACTTGTCAAAGCGGAAGCAGTGCGGAGCACCAGGGTGAACTGAGGTAAAGAGAGCACATCTTCTTACGTATACGTGCGCTGCAGGTGAGGGGATAGGATGACAGGCGGATTTATGCTGTAATCCATCACCACTGTCATACACTCTGCCTCCCCGATCAGAGATGTGCCAGTGTAATTAACCCTGACTACTCTTAGGAGAGATAAAGCGTATAAATGTAATTGGCCCAGAAGCTTCTGCTGATGCATATCATCTCCACATCTAATTTGAGATAGTGCCGCATTGCATGTAGTCCACTGACGGTTAAAATCTAGATTATAAACAAATGACTGACACTTAAAAGGATCTAGCACGGGGCACCGTTCGAGGCAAGCGGCGTGGCGACGAAATATTTTCGAATGCTACGGGGGGAAACAAGCACCGTCGTTTTGCGGTAATTAATACCGTTGTCGTTTAGCACGGGGAGGGGGGAGAAATCGCTGACGAGTGCTGAGTCATCAGAGCGAGCGGTTGAGTGACTGGTAGCCATGGGGGGGGGGGGGGGGGGGGGGGGTGGTTGCGCGGTGGCCTAGCGGTGAGGGACAGGCAGTAGGTCGCACAGAGACAGAGGGTGGCCTGTTCTGGATGGATCAGGCAGGGCCCTGAGGCCTCTTCTCACGCACTCCACCACTTAACTAATCAGCTTACAGAGGATCTCCCAGCATGCGCTCTGGAACACCTCACGAATGCTTGTGTGTGTGTGTGTGTGTGTGTGTGTGTGAGTGTGAGAGAGTTTGAGGAGACCACTAACTGTCTCTGTAATCTTGAAACGTCTTAGCTCCACACATGTGCTATTGCAATCCACTGGCAAAATGTGGCTACGAGCCAATATGCTTCTGTTTGCTGCTATGGTTCATAATGTTTTGAGTCTGAGTGAGAATCTGTGTGCTAAGATTGATTGAGTCGTAAATAATAACTGCCTTTTCGCGTGACTTCCATATCCAAACAAAGAAAAAAACAAAAAAAAAGAGAGAGGAGTGTGCTCTAAGTGTACGGAAGTATCCCAGCAAATGTACCTGCGGCACTGTAGCATGCACCCATAGAACAATGCACGTTAAAAAAAAACCAAAAAACAACAACAACAACAACAAAAAAACCCCAAAACACCACTGCTTAGCAAAACCCACAGTACAGCCAGAAAACTCTACACAGACAGACGGTTCTGGTAAAAGGGCTTGGGTTGGATCTCCCTCTCTCTCTCTCCCTCCTCCTTGCCTGGTGAAGGAGAGGGGGGGGGTCTTTCTGGGTTACCTGGGCCATCTGCTCCTTCAGCGGACAGGGCTGCAGCACTCTTGCTCCTAGCTAGTGAGGCCTGGGTAGGTGTGAGGAGGCGACTGAGGTCCACTGGGCTGGCCAAGGGACGACGAGCTACATGCATGCGTGGCCACACACACACACACACATAAAAAAAAAAAACAGAGCAAACAAAAAGAAAAAGAAAAAAAGAGAGACAGAAGGGTTGAAGGACAAACACAAAGTAAGGTTGAGGGAGGGTTTAAGTGACATGGAAGGTAAACTGAGTGATTTTTTTTTTTTTTTTTTTAAAACAAGTGACAGAGAATCAACATAAGAACCCAAACAGGAGGAGAAAGGTTGTGCATAAAATGAGAAAATACAAATTGAGTTATGAGTGACAATCAGAATGGGGTTCAGAGCAAGGCTGTGGGCGGGAGAGGAGGAACATTAGTGAACTGAACAGCTGGACAGTGTGGAGGATCAGGGCTCCAGGAAGGGAGGGAATAAAAAAAGGGGGGGGGGGGGGGGGTGAACGAACACAAGAGCTAAGGATGAAAACTGGGTGAGCGTGAAACCGAGCAAGAGCGATTTGGGACCGCCAGACTGCCAATCAGATGCTTATTTTTCTTTCATGCTCCCTTTTAAATCTTAATCGACGGCGTTTAAGATGACCGAGTGAAATTAGAAGAATCTTAACGTCGTCAAATAAAGCATCTGGCTTCGTCAGCAGTCTGGTTTGGATTGTACGGCTTTGCTCAGTGTTGGTTCATCATCTAGTGTGTGAATTGAAATTAAGCATGAAAACCTGAAATGAGTCAAATCGGCGTTTTAAGAAAGGATGAAGTTAAACAGAACACACTCTCCCAGTCAAGAATATTAAGAGCGATTCAACACTGCAGCAGAGCCGTTTTCATGAGCGGTCAGATGGCTCCCGCGTCACAGTAGCGACCAAGAGCTCTTGCCGGTAAGAGAGATAAAGAAGCACTGTTCTACATAGCTTTCCTTGTAACTGGTTGTAGTTACAATTTAGAATGAAAAACAGAAAATAAAGTTAAGTAAGAGCCTTTTGAATGATCTGTTTTTCTTTTTTCTCTTGCACGACAACTTGTAGGGGACCAAAACACGAATCACAATACTGCTTTCCTGTTGCCTGTGCGTCTGCAGACATCTGTAATAAATGGGTAGGGCCAGGCCCTGAGTGGTAACACTGCTCTGTGGTGCTCAGGGCTATGGGGTAGTACTAAAGGGTTGCAGCTAATTAGTGGGACTGAGTATCAGTGAGGGAGGGGGCACATAGTAAAACTTTTATGGAGGGGTCTTCTCTGTGGGGGGGGGGGGATCCAGAAAAGAGGAGACGTCACGTTAAACACGGAGCACTCAGTGAAAATAACCTTCGGTTTGTCAGTCAAAACGCTAAAGGGTCTTCCGTAACATTTCTCAGTTAGCACAAAAAAACGCTTCCAAAAAAACGTCTCCAGGCATACACACCGCACACAGTTCTGTGTATTCAGCACAAAAGATTGTTTAAATGACCTCTGACATAAGTTCCTGGTTAGAAGTGCGTGCATTCTCATGCACTCAGCATCAGCATGGTAGTGACACTGACACACACACACACACTCTCTCTCATACACACACACACACACACACTCTCTCTCTTGCACACACAAACACACACAGACACACAGACACACACACACACGCACACTAACACATAACATGGCATGAGACCAGAGAGCAAACTCCATGGCTAACGTCATCTGGATGAAAAATTCACAAGGTTTTCAAACAAACAAACAAACAAACATAACATTGTGTTAGTGGACAAAGGAGCCATTCCCCACGAACAGCCCAGGGAGCGAGAACTCGAGATGAGGGAGGGGAAGGAGTAAGAGAGGGGGGGAAAAAAATAAATAAATAAAGCTTAAGAAAACGAGATTAACTGCGAGTTCACACAGAGCGTAAAATGCAGCCAAGATCTGTGGAACTGTGGAGAGATAAAAAGATAAAAGACTGAAGGCTTTCAGATACAAGACAACAGAGAGCATCGAGACAGTCAGAGAAACGTCCTTAACACGAACAGCAGCACAACACGCAGACAGCGAAGAGATTATTAGCCTGTTTGGAAGGAATTCAGAGGAAGGCGTGAGAGAGAGAGAGAGAGAAAAAAAAAAAAAAAAAACAGTCTTGGAAGGAACACGAGAGGAAAACACAGAAGGTTTAAGCAAACCAGCCACATAAGCCAACTTAACCATGTTAACCACATTCATTCCCCAAAATGGGTGCCACGCGTGACGACCCGACCCCCCCCCCCCCCCCCCCGACGAGGATCACACTCCCTCAGTGTGATCAGTAAACTGCATGAACAGGAGCAGGTGAGTAAACATGCGGACGCACGTTTGTTAAGAGGGAGCGCATGGCGCACAAGCAGAGACGGAAAAGGAGCTGGTTTGGGGCTCGGCACCTGGTTTTTCCGGCGTGCTTTTTTCTACTTTGGCCGGGTTGGACCGGGCATTACTCCCTACTCGTGACAGCGAAGAGCTCCTTTTCTTCAGAGCGGGGCCTGTAGACAAGTGTTACAGGACAGGACAGTGTCACAGCCAATCAGGGAAGAGGAGCTTGTTCTCCTCAAAGCATGTGTATCTCATTTATTTTTATTACATTAGCGTCATGAATCAACGGACGCTTGTGCCAGATATCTGAGTAATGCAACGCAGTTACATAGCTGCCTGTGACTTGTGTAAATGCACAACAAGCGTGTGTCTTAAAAGTGGAATCCTAGTCAAACTTACACGCCGAAAAACGGGACTATACTTAAACTGTTGTTGGCTATAAGGGCGTGTTAGCCTGGCATGTGACAGAGTTCAGGCTGCTCTGTAACTAAACACCCTTATCCTATGCTATCTAACACTGAGGTGGATGTGCTCTGGAACAGGAGGAAAAGAGAAATGTGCTGTCATGGGGGCTGCGGGGGGGGGCCTTAGCACCTGTCTGTTCCACCTGAGGCTGCTTTTGCGCTTCCTTAGATGGCTGAGAGGCATTGCTAGGCAACCGGTTCAAAGACGAACTCCTCCGTTTAGCACCTGAGAGACAAAAGACAGCTCACACTCTGAAACAAGAACACAGTTTAAAAAAAAAAAAAAAAAACCCACACGCACAGAACAATCATTTCAGTCCACTATTCTACCCAAAGCAGGAGAGGGGATTTATTTAGCGTGGCGTAATCCGTATCCTCACAATTCCCACATCTGAATGTGTTTGGGACTCTGCAGGAAAAGAAATGAACAGATGAATCCGACAGAAACAGGCCTTTAGAGCAAAATCAGCCGAGTCATTGGAGGAAAGGAAACTGTGGAAAGAAACAGCACGACAACACAAATCACGGTCCAGCTCCATTCTTCTTCAACGACTAAAAAAAAAAACCCAAACAAACCCGAAAATGAGCATTTCAGTCAAATCAAAGGTGCGAGTTTCCATTGGGTTTGTTAGAAAGAAAGACACTTTTGATGATCATTGAGACAGTAGCGAGAGGAAGACTCTGTCAGAAAAACACATTCCTTGTGATTCAGTATCATGAAGATCACGTTAAGTGCACAGGGAGTAAACATGTGTGTGACCTTTGGCATGCTGAGGGGTTTATACGAGGGTTTTCTGTTTACCAGTGTGTCACTGCTGTTGAAAGGTAGCAAAAACACCACATATCCTGGGCACAAGGAGGAGACAGCATGAAAACACACTTTGGAGTGGGGCAGAAGGGTGGAAAGTGTGTGGGGGAGACAGAGAGAGAGAGAGAGACAGAGACAGGCAAGGGGAGGTCGGGGAGGACACTTACTTTTGTCAGGGGAGTTGAGGAGTGTGGCGGAGGACGAGGACAGACGTTTGTTGATGACCGAGTCGGCCTGCTGTTTCAGGTTCATCGTGGAGGTGGAACGCTTATCGACTGGGGAGGGCAGACACACAGACACAGGGAGCAAGGGTAAGGGAAACAGTGGGTACAGAAAAGACAGGGCTACACTGGGTCCTAATCAACTACGACTCCAAATGTTCTACTATAAAGATATCTAAGGCTGGAAAAGGGAACACGAGGCAGTAGAGGACGAACAGTGAATAGCTCTGAGGACTGTGGAGATCAAACAGCATGCAGTTCCTTTTCATGGCTGTTACAGGAGAATGTTTGCCTGGAACAACAATAATAAATCTAGGCGTGGACAGACACTGAAAAGCTTTCATCTGATGGTGATCTGATCTGCGGCTGAAAGATCCTCTGATGTCTTTAATCTGACAGACGCAGATGCAACTTAGTACAATACAAATATTTGCTCTTACAATATCATGTTCATTAGTAGGTTTTTTTTTCTTCTTTTTCTAAAGCCAAACGTTAAAGGCCAAACCAAAGCCAATCCAGTCAAAGCAGGCAGGCAGCAACCGGTTACTGTCGAATATTCTGGAAACAAAGACTGTTCAGTCTGACAGTGCAGAGTTAGACAATCCTGAACCACAGAAAGAGAGAGTGCTCAACGCTAACATGCAAACAAGGATGGACGTGTAAATCAGAAACATGTTTGTGCTGTTTGGGATGCTGAACATAACCCCTCACCCCTGAAAGAAAATAAACCGTAAGTGACTGTGAGAAAGAGAGAGAGACAGAGAGAGAGAAACAGAGATAAATCCAGTCGTGAGACTCCTGTTGCGTGAGCACCAGGCACGTGGCAGGCACACGCAGCCAGACAGATGTTAGTGAGGGGTGAGTGTTAGTGGATGCGGGCAGTGCCAGCCTGTGCCAAGTCGTGCCACTGAATGAGCAAACAGAAAACCACCTTGTTGTGTATGACTTCTGGGAGGCTTGGAAACTGGAGAGGCTGGGGAGATTACTATAGCGACCGGGGAGGAGGTGCTCGTGGCTTCGCTCTCGCCTGTGGGAGGGGCAGCGACAGAAACGTCACTATGGGAGACTGGGACTCTCTCTCTCTCCACAGGGGGGTTAGAGAATGATGGAAAAAAAAACAACAACAAAGAAAGAAAGAAAAAAAAAAAAACGCAGCAACTTACATCATCAGAAAATTTCCATCTCTGAACAGAGGGTGTGCTACAGTACCAGAGAGGCGACAGTACACAGCCAAACATGACTCACATTTGAAAGTGTCAAACATGTACTATGAATACCCAGTGACAAAAAAAATCAGACATAAATATGAACCAGAAGGAGGCAGAAACACAGAAATAAACATGAACTAAAAGAACATTCCTAAAAACAAATAAATCAATAAATAAAATAAAAGGGAAAAAAAAGGCCATCTTTGCCAACTAATCCAGAAGGCCTTACAGCCCTGGACCAGGCGTAGCAGAGCTGGGTAGGGTTGTGGAGATCAGCAGTGAGGCATGAAAGTGATCAGAGGTCCGTTTCCTGACACAGGAGAAATGAACGAGGAGGGACCATAAACACAGGAAAGGTCTAACACAAAACATCATCTCGGCCGTCCCTGCCTGCGAGCCTGTGACTCTGCAGTTTTAAAGTCGGGCGGGGGGGCGGGGGGGTTGTCTTACCGGTTCTGCTGTCAGAGTCTGTGAGACCTCCCCAAGACCACCTCTTCTGTCTCTGCTCCACCCTCTGACTGCGCTCCAGAGTGCGTCGCATCACGGCCTCATAGTGCTCCTGTAAACACACACACACACAGTTGTGTATCACTATTCCTGCTTAACACACACACACACACACACACACACACGGCATGAATTTCAGCGCAGGATTGTGCATAATTTCACTGATTCCCGCAAATCTAGCACTTGTAATGTGGGAAATTCCCACACACATTTACCGCGACAGGACTAGCGCAAACGGCAGTCCCAGTTAACGACAGTAATCCTCAGGATCCTCAGACAGGTAATGGTCTCGTTACTAAGGTGAAGCAGCAGTACACAGACAAGTTTCAGGCTGACTGGCTCAGAACATACCTGTGGCTCGACTTTAACGCTTTAACGACGGTGAAATTAACCAGACAGGTAATGGTAACGTTACTAAGGTGAAGCAACAGTACAAAGACAAGTTTCAGGCTAACTGGCTCAGAACATACCCGCGGCTCGACTTTAACGACGGTGAAATTAATTGGCTGCTCGACGTGTAAAACGTGCGGTGCTGCGCCTTTAACCGGCCGACATTTCAAAACGTCGACTTTAAGTCGCCACTCGGATGGCGTTTCTCGCACAGCAGCCTTGAGAACAACGCGTGAGGCAGATACAGCAAAGAACGTGATGGCTGATGCGACTGAAGTTGCGCACTTGCAGCGTGAGGAGGAAACGAAGGGGTTTCTCAAGGTTGGAGGAGAGTGACGAAATGCAATCTGACGTAAGAACAGGACAAGGTATCGTACAGGACACAGGGTAAGACCTGTAGTTAAGATCACAAGTAGCCCCCCCCCCCCCCCCCCCCCCCCCCCCCCCAAAGTGTATAAAGTCCCCCCTATGTGAAGCATTTAAGGGGGGAATTCCTCCCCCATTTTGAAAAATGAATTTAAGGCCCTGACACACACGTACAAACGTGTGCACACACACGCACAACACAAACTATGCATCAGTGTTTCAATAAAACACATGCCCTGTATAATCAGAGCCTCTGTAAGCCCATAGTTCAGATTTGCTTGTTTCTGGAAATCACACAAGTTTGACTGGGGAGAACCTGATGCAGGACGTCACAGCACTAGTGTCACATTACACGGCATTTAGACAGATCATTCTTAAACGGTTGACGCCACAGTGGATAAACAAACTTTAAACCGAACCTCCACATCAGGAGCTCTTCATTAGAGAAAGGGTTCAAACTATTCTCCATCAATACGATTACACAGATTTGATGGGTGGGCCCTCTCTGGAATGTTACCGCAGCACTGTACATTGAGCCTTAGGCTGCAGTCATTAGCTCTGTGGTACTGTGCTCTTATTCAAGGGAAGAAGGTAAGCTTCTCAAAAACTCCTCAAAAGGAATGGAATTCATAAATATGGCCTAAGATTCTTAAGACATGAAGCAAATACGCACTTACACCAGGGGAGGAGAAAACCCTTCCAAGGATACTTTCAATTTTAATTCTCAGCGTTTAAGCAAATGTGCACTTAAGAAAGAGGAAAAGAACCCAATACGTCTGAGATTTTAGACCAACAAAAACAACCAAATATCCAAGTTTGAAAGATATACATTATCATTAATACTTAAAAAAAAAAAAATTACACTTGAATAAACCATTAAGCTTTTTGTTTGCACGACGGCTCGAAAGTATGTGAGTGAGGAGGCCCATCTTACCTTCTCCTCCTCTAATTTCTGCTTTCTCTTCTCCTCCACAGCGGCCCTCCTCTGCTCCTCTTTCCTGCGGTGCTCCTCCAACTTCTTCTGTCTCTCCTCCATCTGCCGCTCCACTTGCTGCTTCGCCTTGCGTTCCCGTTCCAGAATCTGGGACTCGCGGGCCGCTGAGCAAATGGCAAAGAAAGCATGTGTGTGTGTGTGTGTGCGCGCGCAACACAAAAGTGTGTGTTTGGGACGAGAAAAATGCTGGGGAAAAAAAAAAAAAAATCCGCATCTCCTACTATATTACTTCTGCCAAGGCTCCGCCCCCATTCATAAATTCTCTCTTCCACGGCCGGGACGTGGACCAAAAACTTCGTTGATTTCTCAAACAAGCTGGGCATGCGGTAACTGCTGCTTGCCTCTCAGCCAAAGGCTCAGCTGTTTTCCCTCTGTAAACAGTAATCCAATCAGTACTTACCTTGCTGTTTTTCCTGTTCCTCTCTCCTCTCTTTCGCCACTCTCAGTCTGTCGTCTATTCTGAGGGCTGATCCATCAAGAACTGAAAGAAATCGATAAGAAAAAAAAAGGATCAGATATATATACACACACACACACACACATATATATATATATATATATAAAAATCAAACAGATTTAAACAGCATAGCTATCTTTTTTTTTTTTTTTAAACACAGGTACAACTACAACTCCAGAGTCAATAACCATTTCTACCCATTCAAAGTATCTCACCCATCGCTCTGGTCTGGTACAGATAACTGGCTAAATGTCCTAGCACCAGATGTAAGTCTAATATAATACCCTGACGCGGGCTCATGCGCGTAATACATGTGACTTACGTTTCAGATTGTAATATGAGATCACAAACATAATGCGGGGCTTAATATACACACCACTTGGTCACTGCAGCTTACTGCATTAACACTGAGTCACCTCACTGTGTATATATGTGTGTGTGTGTGTGTGTGTGTGTGTGTGTGTGTGTGGGTCCTCAGTGCAGCGGGGTAATGGTATTTATAACTCTAAGCAAACACGCTTCCGTGACGACACAGTGACACTGCAGCTTATTGACACTTATAATAGTGTTAAGAATATTCTAGCATGTCTGAGTTAGGGTCCTTACCTGGTTTTGCCTGGTTCTTCAATGTGCTGGTTGTGGCTGTAGGCCCTGGACTGTTCCCCGCCAGGCTGCGCCGCTCCTCTGCCTGCGCCTGCGCCTGCGCAGCTGGGGAAGAGACAAGAGAAAACATGTAGAGGTCAACGATGAGAAGAAACAGTTTAAAATAGTGAAGAAGCTGGAGGAAGAGCCTGGTAGGCATGGCTGGAGCTACGGCGGATTCATTTATGCGACCGTTCGTCGCAAACTGCTAAAGATCTTATGGTTTTAAACTTCAGAACAATGCTGTTGTTTGTCCTGCCTACCTCCGGCCAATGGCTTGCCCCGTGGCACATTAAGTAAGAGAGTCTACCAGGAGAGTCTGCCAGTTCACCAGGCAGAGAACTTCCATTACCCCTGAGAAAGGATCCAGCCGGCAAAGTGTCAAAAAGGCGAGAAAGAAACCAGGTCAGAAACTGCGCAGTCTCCAAAAACGACTCTTCTCTCAGCTAAATGGAATTCTGCCTCACTGCTAAAGTAAAGTGCAAAGGCAGACGGTGGAGGACAAGAGGAAGGAAGGATATGGGACTGAGGCGCTCTATAGCATTTAGGTGCCCTGGCAACAGCTCTCTCCAGGCCCAGAGCATGTGCCCCTGTGTGTGTGTGTGTGTATGTTGGGTTACTGGACTGTTGACGCTTGAGGCTTTGGGGCTATGAAATGGCTCTAAGGTGTCTGATCTAAACTTCAGTACGAAGGATACTCCAGGCAAGAGAAGACGAATGGTGCCTCATTGGTTCATCCTCAGGACATTAAGTCCAGGGTTTCTCAGCTCCATCAGTTCAATGCGGTTTTAACAAAAGTTCTGTGAGCACTGCTTTGTGCCCAAGACACCCTAACTCTCTTCACAGAGAGTTTCGCCTCTCTCACCCCTGGGCCTGCCCTCTAAATACTGTGAACTCTATTAAGTGACGGTAAAGAGTATGAGTCGTCCATATGGAGCGCTGACAAAGGCAGTTCTTATGTAAGGTTTCACTGAGGGGAAGTCTGGGTTAAGCAGTGCTCTCTGTGTCTGGCCAGTCTTTCACACCATCTCTGCTGATAGGCTTTCTAAACGACTGCAAAACTCAAACACAGCAGAAAAATTCAGAGGAAGAAAGAAAAAAAAATAGCTTGCTCCACCGGAAATAGGACTGCAGTAAAAAACAAAGCGACGTTATCAGCTACTGGAAAATCCATCAGGAGTATTAAAAAAAAAAAGGGGGGGGGGTGGGGTGGTGGTAATTTTTTTTTTTTTTTTTTAAAGCTTGGCCGAGTGGCACAGGACTCACAAGATGAGCCAACGAACATCGAGTCACCTGAGGCCTGTCCAGTACTGAAGACTTTACAAGCCCGCGGATCAAACAGGGTTCCCTTATCTCAAGGGATAACAGAGCTGTCGGTAGACCAAAGAACCTGCTGACAAACCAAACGAAAAGAACAAACAAAAAAACACGTCCGTTAATTCAATTCGAGTTTGGGCTAAGTGCCTGGATCAGACTCATCCATAAACCGTGAGGGGGAAGTTCAGGCCAGTGAATTTATCCCTGTTGAAGGGAAAGGTAAGAGCTTTGATTTTACTACTAAAGCACTTGATATAGGACACCTGAGCGGCTACAGCGCTGGGAAGGACTGAGAAAAGAGAAAGAGGATAAACCCTTTTGATCCAGAGCGCTCTCTGCAGATGATGCAGTTGCTGGGGAAAAAAACAAAACAAACAAACAAACAAATAAAAAAACGAAACAAACAAACCTGGGGACCACAACCCCCCCCCCCCCCCCCCCCCCAAAAGAAAAAACAAGACCAAACATTCTACGCCATTGTTCCAAGAATCAGCCAGGAGATTGAGGAAAAGTCAACTCTCTAATTCAATCACTGAATCTAAAACATTACGAAACTCGACCAAACACAGATAACAACGTGGTGTAAGAGGAGCATTTATTGCTAGGACAAACAGCATTTTGATTACCAAAACTAACTCCTGCATCGAAGCAATGAGGAAAGCCTGGATCATGTTTGGGGTGCTCCATTTCTGTAGAAAATTTTGTCTGAGACAAACGGACCCTCACAAAAATGACAGAGTTGCAGTAAAAGGTACCAGGCTTTTATCTTCTGATGGGAGAGGAAAGAACAGAACAGCAGCAGATCAAGGTGAGATTGTAAAAACATGCCTCGACTGCTTTCACGAACATAGATCTGATACCACGCTAACCGATGAGGACACGAGAAAAGCAGTCAACGTTTCCTACAAAGCACCGCAACATGACAGTACTAGTCTACTGTCATGGTGAGGCCACTTCTGTCTTAGCAGTCGCATAGCAACTGTTGCTTAGAGATGCATAGGCCAGGTTCAGAGGAGACAAGTGAAGCTCTCAATGGCTCAATCAAAGTCTGCGAAAAGAGCCACTTACTTCAGCCAAAACCAACACAATCCCATCTTCTTAGCGAGCCACACTCCCTGCCCTGGGTTTTTCAATCAATATTGTGACAGTCCATCACTGGGAGCGCTGATTCTCCATGGACTGGACAGGCGCTCTGGGTCATTTCATTGTGACTGTGTGATGTACAGTGCACAGTTACAAAGACGCGGAGTTCGCTCTGGCTAATCTGGGCTGCAATTCAGGGTGCATGTGTTTTAAGCAGTTTCAAAGGTTCTCAGAAAAAAGAAATATGAATAGTCTAGCATGAATTTAACGCGCGCTTCAGGTGCAGGAACCATTTTCACTTCTGCAAATCTAAGTTTAAACTAAAGTTTCAACTAGTCTTAAAACTTAGCTTCTACACTAAACCAAGCCTAGACTTAGCTATCGTCCTTATGGATATAAAAAACAAACAAACAAACAAACAAAAAACTCTGCTATCTCTACAGTAGGTTTAAAAACTATGGAATAAACCTTCACAATCATCTGTCTCTGTGCTGTCTGCATGAGAAGAAGAGTCTTTTTCAATAGCACTTCAGAGCTGCTGGATCCACTGAATATGCAAAAGCCAGCTGAGTCATGTCGTCCTGGGCGACACAGGCTTCCCAACAGGGAGCATGCAAATAAACAGCTGCCCAAAAAACACGGGCCGCACAATGGACACATTATCGAGCCTTATGTCTTAACAAAGCAAATGACATTTTTACCCTGCAGAGAGAAGGACGGTATGATCAAAATGACTTCTGCTTGCTACCGACTGAAACGCTGCCAACAACTCGCCTTGCCCGGGCCGCTCAGGAAGCCAGTCAGAAAGAGGTCAAATTAAAAAAAAAAAAAAAACAAGGAAGAAAGGGGGAAAAAAATAGTCCTGCTTTAATGTGGCACACAGTAAACAAAAGACATTGGCTGGTCCAGGGGGGATTTCACATGGTGGGTCCATACTTTTACAGCTCTAATATCCTTTAACAGGGGATATGAGCGCGCCAGCTGCCCCTGTGCACACACAAGCAGTGTGAGATAACAGTCTGTTACAATGAATCATTATTTGCCTTCAACTGCTGTTCATGAACCTGGGCTATACAGTGAGGATTGTAAAAAAAAAAAAAAAAAAAAAACCAGTGTGAATCAAACGTGTCTTTGAACTTATCTTTGAAGGTCAACTCAACTGAAAAAGCCCCAAGGACCCTGGCCTGTTGGCTCTTTGCTACGGAAAGCAATTAGGTCTAATTATACAGGATAAATACCACTACGTGGTTTTCCTTTATTCGCGTTTGAATTTGCAAATCATAATCGCCAGCGCTACGCATCCCACCTATCACCTACCTCATTAGCCCACATGATGCATACGAATGGGCTGTTCCTATTACATGTCCTATTACGCTCCTTCCTTAGCTTTGTAGAAACTGGCCTAGTCCAGGAAAGACAGTGTTTCCATTGCACTGGGAACCAGTATGTATATCGGTAATAACCGAACAATTTATTTCCTCCTCGTTGTCCGCATCCCCCCTGCTTCAAAACGATCCAAATGAAGATTAGAATATCAATTCATACGGACACAGGGAATAAATCAGAGCATCAATAACAGGCTCTGTTTTTAAAAAGAGGAACCCCCCCCCCCCACCAACCACGTCGTTCACAGCAGAACAGACTCTTTGACCTTTTTCAGTTTTGCACGGCTCATCTCCACGTTAGAAGGCGACGGTCCAGTGCAAATAAAGAACGGTACTTTTCACGTCGACGTAATTCAGAAAACGAACTTTCATATATCTCTTTGATTTTTAACCGCAGTCACTGATTCTAAAATTGAAAGGGAGGAAGAAGAAGAAAAAAAAAAAGAGTGTGAGATAAAAATTGCATCATCCCCTTGACACTGACAACAGCAGTAACGCTGAAGCTGTCAAATGAAGCACTCCACTGAAAATGCATTGACTCAGCCCAACCAAAAAAAGAAAGAAAGAAAGAAAAAAAAAAAAAGACAAAGGAACCGTTATACAAACACAAGGGTTCTCTTTCTTCCCCGGGCCGGGCCGAACATACAGGCATAGAGCAATACCAGTCAGGGAGAGTCTGCCCTGAGCGGGTCAGTAGACTCCTGTTCGTCCCATCTCTCTGGACTGGAGCAGTAGCAGCCTGTTACTCAGACAACAGGAAACACTTTAATGCAGATGTCTGGGGGTGAGACGTGTCTACACTCTGCAATTATGGAGGCCTTTACACAGGACACAGCTGTGATCTTCTCCTCTGCGTCCCTGGCTGGTTGTTCGGTCTCTCTCTCTCTCACACACATACACACAATGCAGATCTTGTCCAGGATTACTGGGGACACCTGGGCTATGTAAACCTGAACTATTTCCAGCAGCAGAGGGATGATGACTCGTCACTGACAGCAGGACAGACACACACACACACACACACACACACACACACAGTGTCCCCAAAGGTTAAACGACCCTGTTCTCACCAGAGGAAAAAGCCTTGGTCATGTCAAAACACGTGGCTGGTGTCTCTCACGCCACAAGACACACTGAACTTACCAATTCCTCACTAACCTATTCGACATTAAAAAAAAAAAAAAAAAAAAGGGCAAAAATTTGCATAGACAAAACTAACATCTGTATTCAGGCAAAGACTAAATGTGGCTTGGAGCATGCTCTGTGGCAACCATGCTCTGTGAAAGGAAAGATGGTGGCTATGCTCTCATTTCAATGCAGGTCATTTGCTTATCAAATAGTTTCCCAGTGGAAAGGCTTTTACAACAGAGGGCAGATCAAAAAGATTTCCAGGCTTCTTACTTGAACACATTGCCAATCTAACCATTTGGACCCTTCACAAAGAAAGGTTCAATAGACTAGCAAGTCAGAGGGCTACAACCACTGACTGACAGATGTGGACTGTAAAACAACCTACTAATAGATTGTAATGTTTTAAAGTAGCTTGTGTTTAAAAAAAAAAAAAAGTCCATTACCCATTTCCTTACAGCGCACGCTCCAAAATAGTTGTCGTTCTTTTCGTACCATAAAACAAGCATTGGAGGAACTCAAATTCTTTAAAGAAAAAAGAAAAAAAAACAAAAAAAACAATCAGTCCCATCAAAGAGTCTGATTACAGCTCTAAATTACAGAGTTCTGACACTTAAGACTACATTCTTGTGGAGATACCCAAATATGTGCATTTCTTCCACCGGCCAGCCACCGCCTATTATCAGCCTTTTTCTCAAGCCTCAGACCAGAGTTTGGCAGGAAATCTATAATGTAGGTTAGGAAAAGAAAATTCTCTCTGGGATTTTTAAACCAATGTGTCTTCCCCCAGATTCTCTGACGGTAGGATTCCCTGGTAAAATGCATTGTTTCATCTGTGCATTAATGGTATCCAGATAACGGATAAGATATATACATATATATAAACCCTGCATCTTTCCATCTAAAGAGCTGACTCTAAGCTAAAAAGCATTTTCAGTATGAATATGACCATAATGTGGCTTTTACCAAGGGACATATAAATCACTGAATGCACAACTGAATGGACACCTTTTTTTTTTTTTTTGCAATTACATATTGTGTCTAAATATGTTTCAAAACACCTTGAAAAGAACACACGTCATTTCGGTCTCGTGTAGCAGTCTGAGGCCAAACTGAGCTCACAATAAGAATGTGAATGCAGTGCCTGTCAGTTGTATTGTTGGTCTCCTCTAAGGGAGAAGTGGAGATGACGTTAAAAAAGCAGAACCGTTGTGGTGTAGGCAACCACTTTCATCTCAAGGTCCCTGTGGTTTATGGTAACAGGAGGCTAAACACGAAAACACCATATTCTTTAACACTGAACACGGTCCGTATACGTACAAACATCAGTTAACTACAAGCCAGGAAATTGCAAGCTAATGATGCTGATTGTGCTAATTTGGTATTTATCCTACTCTCACGCAGTAGTTTAACTACTGCAAGGACTGGACAAACTACCATGGAACGAATCCAAATGCAAAGAGTTAAGTGTTTTTGCCCACAGTCACATAATCTGAGGCAAGTGAAGTATCGATCTGGTCTAACTACCGTTTCTGCCAACATTTTCGTAATTACGTGGCTTAGTCATATGATATCTAGGCTTGTGTAGACATCCTGTTGAACTGCAACTTAAACTAACCAACAGCTTCTTATAAGAAGGCCAGCAAACATTATTGTACTTTCATTCTTGTTGAGCTTACTGAGCTGTCCAAATAATACAGGCTTCATGCGCTTAGTCTTAAACTGAATACTTTATCGCTGTTTTTCATCAAATCAGGAACGTCAGCATGGTGTCAAGCTCAGGGGTCCACGGCAACAAGACAGTAGCTAACAGAGAGTGAGACTGTTTGCTAGCAAATGAGTTCAAATAGTGGAATCCTCTTTCTAAGAGAATGTAGACAAACAACAGACTGCCTAACAAGCGACGCCACCAACTGCCGTTATTACATACTTGCTTTGTCTTAAAACTTTCGTAAGCACGTTAAACACTTGTAACCACAGCAAACCAACTGCTCTACCTGCTGCTTACTACCGCGTTAGCGCCTAGGAGCATCACTGACTTAGACAGGGCGTTCAGATAACGAAGCAACAGACGATTTGTGCAAATCGCCGGTCCCCAAATTCAACTCAATTATCAGGTCTTTCACAATGACCAACGTAACGGATAAAAGTCTCTAAATTTGTAGAAAGTTACAAACATCCTAGTTACCCTATATGCACAATTAGCGTTCATACAACCTTTCCATATAGTCACAAAATACTGACTTGCTGCTGTTAATTTTCTGAATAACTTGGACAAATGCGTTTGGCTAACCTCCGCTAGCTATCAGTTCATCTGCAGAGCCCGCTAAATAGCATAGCTTTGTAGCTAGGTGACTGAGAGTGACAGAGTCACATCCTACGCTAAAACAGTGGTTTTAAAGTAATTCCTACACGTCGCATATATTTCTAAGTTTAGCTGAGTGTAAATAAATCGTGTTAACTTTTGCGCCTAACACAAATTCTCACCCATTTGTGCTCGCAGTCCTTTCAGAGACGTTGCACCCTCCGCCATTGTTGCCGAAGTTTTCCTCCTTTTTTTTCTGACACATTACCTAGAGGCGCGCAATAGCCGGGGACGTGGACAACTGAATAGGGCATGCATCAGGGCCAATAGCGTCATCTAGCGTAGCATGTCCTGTGCGCACAGTTTACTCACAGCGGAATTTGAGATGCTTACAGCAAGATGGCAAGGTGATAAGGATACGATGCGTACGTTAAAAGGTAGATAGGTAAAAAAAAAACTTGGTCAAAAGCGGTATGTCGCCCGTGTTAATCATCGTTGCTTACGATGAAAAGGGCTCATCGTCAAGTCTCTCTCTCTCTCTCTCTCTCTCTCTCTCTCTCTCTCTCATCCCCACACCTGCATTTAAAACCCTGTGCGAATGACATAGTTTATCATAGGTTAACAGTGTGCGGGGTGCAGATACAAACCCTTAAAAATGTCTTAAACATGAGTAACGGACTTCGGTCTCAGGGTCTTCGATGAAAAAAAAGAAAGAGAGCGATGGAATGGGAAAATGAGAGGGGAGGAAAGGAACTTGAGTGTAGAAGTGGCGAACCCCTCCCAAAAAGAAAACACCACATCCCTTTGGCACACTGGTCCCTCTTTACAGCCATCCAACATTGCTCCCTCTGTCCTTGCATTTCTCAAACCTAAGCCCTTCATTCATTTTTTACAACAACTGGGTTCAGTTACATATCTGAATAATGCAGTAGCCCCCAGGTTATTTAACACTCAAGAGTGCCATAATAGAAGTGGCAGTGTGAAGCTGTAATGGGGTCGGAGGTAATAGCACAGTATAACCAACTAATTACTACGCGTTGCACAGATTTAATGAGTATGGCGTCTTTTTCCGGACCTTGGGGAAATATATTATTCAGGAAAAATCATCCTGTTTTACCCTCTAACGCTCTTGTTTCCTTGTGGTTTTGCTCACTTGGCCAATAATCTTAAATGAGAGGATGAGGTAATACAGTACAAAATATGTGCAAGGCACTCGCTGTGATGTTGGTTCAGTATTGTTTCAATACTTTGTCCTATTGGAATCTTATTAAATTTAACAGAAAAGGACAACTAAGTTACATTTTTATGCAGATTTGTTTTTCAAACAATTCCTACCTTGCTCAAACTATAAAGTATTATAGATTTAAGTATGGTTATCAGTCTGAATATTATATAGAAATGGAAAGTAAACATGGCACGTCACCTTATGTTACCCGCATTTACTCTATGCTACAGTTCACTGTGTGTAGGATCAAACATGACCTCATGCTTAATTCACAGCAGCATATGTGTACAAAATACAAAACTTGGAATAGAAAAAAATAACAGTCAGGCAAAAGATATGATGTAATTTTCTTTGATTTTCTAAAGAACAGATCACTTGAAACAAGAGAGACTAAACCAGACAGCACTTGAAAGCTCAATGACAACAAGCTTGTCTTACTTGATAAGACTAGGCTAATGTCTATTAAAAGAAACATTAGAACTAAAGTATTAGAGATAACCCCTGAGAAATGGCCGGTTTGATGACATTCTATGTGATGTTTTGTTGCTACATCATGCAGATATCCATGACTGATGCTATAGCAGCACAAACATGACCTCCACTAGAGCACAACGCATCTAGGATACGGCATCTGGGTGTGGCAGAGAGGTGATGGTGTGTAAGGAATAAAGAGGAAGAGGCTCTAGAAGTCAAGAAGGTTCATAAGAATCCATGAGAAAACTCCCAGACCTCAGCCAATCTCCCACTGAGCAAAACGTAGAAAAACAGATGCCGTTGACCCTGTGTTAACCTACATATGACAAATAACGTCTTAAACTAAACAATCCTTTTCATCATAGTGTTTTCATTTAAATCACTCCGATATTAAATTAAAAAACGGAACCAGAGCGAGCTAACCTCTCTGAGGATCAGTGAAGAGGGGTAAGTCAGTCAGCTGAATAAAGTGGGTACTAGATGAGATTATCATAGAGAAAACTGATCTTTTTTTTCTCCTGCAAACCAACTCTGACTTTTGTTCTATGGCTAGTTGTGTAATTTAACTTAAAATATAAAATAACATAAAATGACACATTTAACTTTATAAAATAGCTCCCAGAGGACAGAAGAATGATCTCCTGAGAGATATGATTCTGACTATTGTCCGACATCCCTATTCTCTCTGTAACTTGCCTCCAACCAGAGTGTATATTTCAAGCAGCTTTGGTTTCCATCTGAAACAACCACACAAAGAAACATACAAACAAGTCAAAGGTTTCTTGACTGTTAATAATTGTTTTTTCATATCTTTCAGTTATTTTAACCGGTGATCTAACATTGTCTGTATAAAGACATAATAGCGTTCGTTAACAGGTTCGTTAACAATACATACCTCTGTAATCATTATTAAGGATGCTCAATTATGATTGTACTAAACACAATTTTAAGTGTGCACTTTTATTTCATAACATCCATATTTACATTCTCTCTGTGTGTGTGTGTGTGTGTGTGTGTGTGTGTGTGTGTGTGTGTGTGTGTGTGTGTATGTGGTGTGTATATGTATATGTGGTGAGGGGTGGGGGTGATGTACCCCTGAAGTGTCATACTTTCATTTGTGTGTGTGTGTTTTAAAAGGCTTTTTTATAAGGTAAATTGCACATAGATTGATCTTGTACTGCTTCTCACAACCTCCAGAGTTTTTCTTTTTTTTTTGACTCAGACAAACAGACAACACCAGAAACAAAAACAAACAGAGCAAAAACAAGCAAATATGAGATGAAATGACATGTCTCATTTAAATGGTAAACAATAAATTCCATTGTCACCTCTTTGGAGACATGCAACTATAAAAACCTCTACCTGATCTGGAATCTACATTAGCACATAAGTGAGTGCTTAATCAGTCCATCAGAGATGGTTATCTGCTCTTTGTAGTATTGCTGACATAGCTACACTTTCATAGCAATCTCTGGAAAACAATCGTATTCAAAGAGGCTTCCTGCATGCCTTCACAGACCTTTCTGCTATTAGACTATTGGTATCGTATTTTGTCTGTGATGTGCTGAGGAGTTTTTCCTCTGTGAGGCTTCGCATACACTCGAAATTGGATCTGTTCCAATCCCAGGGCTGTGTTCTAGAATTTGTCAGTATCATGACAGTAACGCCTGAAAATGGAATAAAAATGCATGTCCGTACATACTGTTGAAGGATTTGCTTTGGTCTTTGTCTTGTGAGGATTCAGTTAGGAATTGAAGCTTTGAAACCTGATAACAAATCAGTAGAACTAACTCCAGGCACCCGCCAGGAGTGTAACATTATCTCTCTGCATTTGCTTGCTCAGATAATGGCCACACACAGAGTTTGTGAGAGATGCCCTCTGCTGGTCATTCAGCAGAAAGCTTTTACATTTTGGATTTGTGCAGTTTACTGCCCCCACCATCTACATGGCCTCATTCCTTGGACACACACTGTCGATAGCAGATTGCTTTAAGTATTATTTACTAAAAGCATTCAGCCAGTTTGACTAGTCTGAAACAGCTAGTATGCCAAAGAGCAAATGTATGTGAATCTAAGTGTAGTTCAGAGGATTCTGCAGTAGTGGTGTCTCCCATTTTTTTCCATGCACGTAAGTCACCAAGATCTGGAGTTAGAACCATGCAACGTATAATACTCATTCTCGATTCCCATTCATTTACCTCAGAATCTTCTCTTGTAAAAGTGAGCTTAATTGTTTAGCTGTCGGTTAAATGTTTTGGGAGTTTTTAGGATAGGAAAGGAATGTAAGAACATTCAGATCACAGTCAAGGAGAAAGAGTCTGTCTAAATCCAAGCTGAAACCCACAGGGGACTCAGCCTCCGTGGGAAAGCATGCTTGCATCCATTAAGCATCAGCGATATAGGAGAGATTCCATTACTTTTGCTCATAATGAAACAAAAGACAAAAGAATTGTATCACATCTTGCCACTAGCGTCCTGGTCTGGTCTGTCCGGGCTTTGGCTGGAGGTATTCCCAGCACACTGGACTCTGTGCGCACGAAGAGAGAGGAAATCACTGAATTAGCAAGGCCCCTTACACGGCTACACGTCTTTCAGGGTTTTAAACAAGGATTCCCACATGAACAGGTGAGTTCAGCAGTTGCATGAAGATGCAATACTCCAATAACAAGGGTATTGTCCAATAAAAAAAGTATAAGAAGATTACCTGGAACTGGTCGATTTGAGGAGGCTCATTTAACTGGATGCCATATTCACTGGAACATTTGGTGAGATCATTCATATAACAGATGATTCATCTGATGATTCATGATCATGCTTATGGCCAGTTTATTGGTGATCTTTGAAGGAATGTCTCCTAAGGCTATTTATTACATTTATACATACATGATCTCTGAAAGGATGTTATCTTTAGGACCAGTGAACATATTTCTGTAGGGACACACTAACAGCATAATAATGAACACCAAGCACCCATCAGATTGCGGCTTGACAAAGAAATACACCACAAATTATTGTTGTATCATCTTTAAAATGATTTCATTTTTACATTTTTACTGTTGTACGACATACGTACCAACAAGATGAAGGAATAGTATGCGTTGATTGCCATATTCATACTTGTAGAAAAGTATGGTCACATAAAATAACATGATTACATATAAATATATAGATATGATCCTTGTAAATATATGTAAAATCCTTGTACTTCGACCCCTTTTAAGTTACCTTATACTTTTTGGTGTTTTTTCTTAGATGACCATTAAAGTCCTCTTCCGCATCCACGGTGAATGTGCACGCACGTAGAGTACACACTGAACTTCAGGCAGCGGCTAAATCTAATTAGATTTTGTTTGAGGAGAGCAATCAGGGCTTGCTGATCTGTGATCTGAGGAGTTCATAAACAATGTTCCATACAATGTTTGCAGAACATCTATGAAAACATCCTTGTGACACTTGCCAGAGACCAGAGAAGTGCAAATATCTGCCATACCATTAAGCAAGGCAGGTCCTATTTCCCTCGACACACTGAAGAGAATGACTGTAAAGGTCTCTTTCTGTAGACACATGGCTTGTCTTTCCGCTGATCTCAATCTCATGTCTTTCCGCTGCTTTCGGAGAATTTGCTGATTTGTTATGAAAAGATTTCTAGAAGTGTAGCTCTACTTGAGGGAAATAAGAAAAAGCAAAACAGACCAGATAACATTTTCCTGGATCATTTCTAACCTTTGTCCGTGCAACATAAGCCAAACAGAAACGTACAGGTCATATCTGGAGAGATAGATGTATATCCAGGGCAGAATGTTTCTCAACACCATGAGTAATTGGTGTTGAGAAGCAATTACAGCTTTTTCCCTTTCTTCAAAATCATTTTTTTCTTTCTTTCACATGTAGTAAACCAGAGATTGAGTATTTTTCCGCAAACGGAGTACATTGTCAAGGTCGTCCACTTCAGTTTATGTATGATTGGCATTAAGCAAAGTTCCATGTAGGCTAACTGTAACATGGCATAAACCCAATCTGTTATGCTAGTTATATTTATGACTTTCCTTATGTCTAATGAGTAACTCAACCATAAAACAGGGAAGGGGCGTGGATTTCATCAGCTGAGAAGAAAAAATGGGCTTTACTTCAGTCAGTTGTGCTGCACAATTGTAGAGGACACTATGTCTGTGTCGGTCATTGTTGAGTTACTCCCGGAGGTAACTTCTTCTTGGGCTTATATTTAATGAAACTACTTCCATTCAACAAGCTAAGAGGAATCCCCTATACAGGCATGTCATAACATAGTAAGTAATTTTAATTGAATGGTCTGTCTTTTTAGTTTTTTGAAAAGTTTTCTTTTTTGTCTCAACTTTTGTGCTAAGAAGTTTTTCTCCCCCCCCCCCAAACTTTTGATACACTGCCTTACATTGCTAAAGTATAAGAAAACATTTGGAACAAATTCGGTTAAACATCTCCCTGAGATTAATAAAAAATGTAAGTCCTAGAGAAATGTCAAATGTTGTTTATAGTTACATTATTTTATTAAACATACAGATGAAAAAAAAGAGTTTCATTTCTGTTTAGATTTGCAATGGACAAAATTTGGCGGAACTTTTTCCTATGGATTCTTGGCATTACCTTCCTGTCGGGCTCAGGTATTGCATTTCTATCTCAATTTGTTTTACATATCGCACAGTTGTGTAAAATCTATGTAGACACATCCCAAATTAGTTTCTGACATAATATTTCTGTGCTGGGAGGAGAAAGATTGTATTATCACAAGGAGAATAATGATTTAAAACTGCACTGAAATTAAATTACTCTTCCTTTACATATTCAGGAGTGCTGTACAGATTGAAAATCTCTCAGACTTTTCCATCCTAACTAAATCCCTGATATTTCTAAACGCATAACAGAGCTCCAGTGGTCCTCGATAGCGCCCACGTAAAGGTTATACTTCTTGAATGAAGCAAAACATAACAGTAAACGAGGGTTAGCGAGACAGAGAACAACGGCGCACTGACCGTGGGAAAGATGCTGCCGCCGTGGGAATGTAAACAATATTTTGTATTGGGTTATAACTTGTTTAGACGTCACAACTTTCACATCTTTACCCCATGTCTGCTTCCTATTTGTACGTGTTTCTCAATACAATTTTCAGACTCCACTGACACCAGCTTTTGGGGAAAGCCTGTGGACTTTTTGGTCTCATCGCCATCGTGCTACTGGCAGTTAAGCAAAACTTGTACCGTGCCAGCCTTGGGGGAGTTTAGCGTGTGCGTTGACGTACGGCGACAGATCGACACTGCTGACTGGACTGCTTTTGTCTACAAGAAGCCAAGGGAAGGGCGTGTGGAATCCACCGTGGACACTGTGGAACTGGGCTTGGCGGGATCTAGACGACTTTTGAAGGCTTGGCTTTTCGGCCAGGAATGGACAGTTCCATACAATTTAACCCTAAAAACCTGGCACACAGTCTGTCTCACGTGGTCCGGTCGCTCGAGACAATTCCAACTTTTCATCAATTATGTCCAACATCTTAATGTACACGTAAACGGTACATTGCAAAGTGATTTAGCATCCAACGGTACCCTCACTTTAGGGGTGTCACACAGTTTCGTTGGTGGCACGATAGACGTTGAAACGGGGAAGAACTTTCTTGGGCAGATGCACCTGTTCCGTATGTGGGACTCAGAGTTGAGCCTAGAGCACCTCGTCGCGTGGAAATGTGTGAGTGGAAACGTGGTGAGCTGGAGAGCTCGCGACTGGGACTACCACGCCTGTCCACCAGCTCCCGATCTAAGCTTGACGTGTGGTGAGACCGACCCTCCCAAAATCGCAGTTTTACGATTTCCACTGCATTATCAGAGCCTAATAAATAAACAATGACACATTTTTTACAACTGCTTGTTAAATCAAGATCATTTAAGTGTTCAAATATGCTTTGGGCAGTGTCTGTCATTCTTTGTGTCACTTGTCACGTTCTGCCTAAGCTCCTCTCCTTTCCTTTTTAATGGTACTTCATGGCAGCTTTTCTATTGTCTTGCTCTAATCGCTTTTGTAGCGGTTTGGTATGAGAAAACGTGTTGTTAATAAAATGGGTAATTAGTATTGTTATTATTATAACTCACATATCAAGTATTTGTCCATATATAGAATATAACAACATAATATCTATTTAGCATCTAATGTCTGTAACCGTTTTAGAGGATTAATATGTATCTGTCAAACAACTGATATACAAAAATATTTAAAAAATGATGATATTGTTGATATTTAATGCTGTGAAACACACACACAAACACACACACACACATATATATCTTTGAATAATGTATCATATTTGATCAATTTATGTCATTTTCCAGAGTGGTCAATGTATGAAATCAAAATGAACATTAGTGTGATTCAAAACTCCACTGATGTGCAAAGTGCGGAAACACTCCAGGCCATTCTACTGATCTGGGTAAGAAAAATAATACTGTTATCTTAATCCTTAAAATAAGGGACAAATGTATTAAAAAGACAGAAAAATACAATTTTATATGTGTTTCAGCTTGAGAGCGTTTTCCTGGAGAACATGTCAGTATATTCTATAGTCGTCTCACCTGCAAGGTAACCGCCGATGTTTCATTTGACATTTGGGTTGGAAACTTTACATAACTAGTGCATGTCTGTTTGATAAAGTATGTCTCTCTGTCAAATTTTTTTTTAAAAACCCAAAAAACACACTACATAGGGGTGGGTCTGTTCTTATAGCTTAAAACAAAGATTTGTTTTGGAATTTCCAATAACTGAGTTCTTAATTAGATGTGAGGCATGGTATCTTGAAAGTTTGTTTTAATCTGCTTAGAAAAATCCTTTGTGTAGTATCCTCTTCTTCAGATAAATGTGTTTGATTTCAGTAGTATATTACAAACATGTCATTAATGATATGCTGCATATTTATGAGGCAATAGATAAACATTTACTGTCGACTATTGTACCAATATTTTTTCTGTTCTCTCTGTTTAAACACAGCCCAAATGCAAGTAACATTTTGAGGGAGCATGACCAAGGGGAAATCCAGGTGTGTTATTACTGATGGCCTCAGCACGGTTTTCCAAGACAGCACACAGAAAGCT
This sequence comes from Chanos chanos, assembly GCF_902362185.1. NCBI lineage: Eukaryota > Metazoa > Chordata > Actinopteri > Gonorynchiformes > Chanidae > Chanos > Chanos chanos. The sequence goes on along the minus strand of NC_044496.1, from coordinate 53,953,885 downwards.
TCCCCAATAATATTACATTAAAAATTAAGGAAAATGAAATATTTTAAAAAATAATGTTATGCACAATAAATGGTATACATTCCATTTAGTGTGTTATAGCATATTTGTATGGGCATGTTGTATATTGTATTGAATATATACTACTGCATTCATATTGTAATATATTTATTTACAGCAGTGCAGAAAATCCCAGAACTCACCCATGGAAACATGGTAAGATAAGACATCCAGAAAAACAGCAAAGCAAATGTTCTCACACCATTGATCTAAAGTAATAGAAGATATGCATAGCTAAAAACTAAAATTATGCCTTGAGGAATCTGTCTAAATGTATTATGAATAAATGTTGACTTTTTGCTGTTTTGTAAACACTTTGTGTACACTTGTGTTTGAAAAGCCCTGATTTTTTTTTTTTAAACCTGATTTTTTTGGTGTTCTCCAGGGTACATAGCCTAATATACCTTCATGTGAGCCCTGCGGCAGATGTTGCTCATGTACAGGCTGAAATAACAGGTCGGTTAGCACCAAGCTACAGCCAAGGAGTCCTCACCCTGACTGTAGAAACCGCCACTCTGGACATCATCCCTGTTGGTAGGTGTGAGTGACTGTTTTTAAGTGAGTTATTGAGTGTTTAGGTGAGCGTCTGATAGCATGTTTGAGTGAGTGAGTGAGTGAGTGAGTGAGTGAGTGAGAGAGTAAGTGAGTGAGTGAGTGAGTGAGTGAGTGTGTGAGTGAGAGAGAGAGTGAATGAGTGACAGCGAATGCGTGATTGTTATCTTTTCTCTTGTTTGAGGGACACTGAATATCAGAATGATTAAGTAGGAAAACAGTGTTTTTTTCCTGATTAATCTAAACAAACAAACAAACAAAAAAACCCCATTGTTTTCAAGTGCCAAGTGACAGGTCAGAGTGCACACATGAGAATGCTCCTCTCAGAGTGTGTTTCAGAGCCTTTAATCACCATTAAAAATACTTCAGGATATAATGGATGAGCATTTTATGTCTCTCTCACTGTTGCTCACTTGCATTTTCAAATAGGGGCTTTTCCTAACATGACTCCTCCAGCTGTGCCCACGAACACTCTGCCCCCGACTGTCTGTGAATCTCCCGACTCCTTTCCCTTCGGCTTCACCCAAAAAACATCATCAGGTCAGGACACCCTCGCTAAACTCTTCACCCCCCGAAAGCGGGAACCTGACTGTGAAAAATGCTGAGCTGCAGAAATCTTTCGCAAGATTTGACAGTTAATGACGAATGAATTGTTCTGGTTGTTTTATGCTGATATTCCTTGTAATGATCTCTTCAATTTACACTGTATGAAGACAACTTGCTTCTCATTAAATTAGTCAAATGTGTAAAAAGTTTAATTAACCATAACTAGTTTTTTTTAATAGTTTTTTTAAAGATGTCTTTAGGTTATGTATAGTATATAAATATTTGTTCACAATACTCACTGACTGCAATGCTATCACATACAGACTCAACAGGACCTATTGCTCCTAACTGTATAAGTACAACAGCTTCAAGTCTAGACTGCACAAACCCATGTAAGTTTATCATTACAGACAAAAGACAGATGGTTTCCAAGACAACACCATATACACCATGTGTGTCAATTTGTAGAGGACTGTACTGGTTGAAAGTCAACATAGAAAGTAAAGGCTGAAAACCTGAATGACTCCTGAAATTAAGAAATATACTGGTTTATAAATGCAAAGAATAACTCTCCTTATTGACTAAAAATCTGTAATTTGACTGACAGCTGTTTGTATTAGTTTTCGCAGATACGTTTTTTAGAGTCCATATGAATCTCAGTATTAATGGTAATTCAGTGAACCCAGAACACATCGAAAATTCGGTAAGTGGACGCTCAATTTTCTGTCTAGACTGTTCCTCATGAAACAGGTGTTAAATATTGGCGCGTGTGGACTCTCATCGATAGTTTGTGCATTTGTGTAGGAATACCCTACAGGGTTGCGATTTCAATCTGTGTCCATCGGAGGCCGCTGTTTTCCCTTTCTTAGTTCTTTTCATTATATTACGCGGTCTCTTGGATGCCGGTTTGTTCAGAAATGCTGCAGACAACGTCGTATCCACATAACTATTCTAGTAACGTTCCATACACGTGCGAAATGAACATTTTATAATTATGATTTTACATTGAATATTAACAATTGACCAAACGTGTCAACATTTGACGCCTGTTCAATGAGATCAGGTTGCGCCAGAAGTGTATATCATAAAACCTGTTGGTGCAGAAAAGTACATGCATTATATTTTCTCTTGGCTCCAGCTTCAACAAACATTTAAAGGGCATCAGATGGTCATTCTGAATTTCATGCTGCCAACAGGGACCAATGAGTAAGTCTTCAATGCATAGATAAAACATGAGTCAACACTTTCTTCTTTTTTTTAATTTTATTTGCCCCTCTTCATTTTATAGACTTTTTAGCGCTAATGTTTTTTCCCCTCCTAGCAGGAATTATCTGTACCATGGGAAGTCTCCAGAAATAGAGGTACTGTATGTTTAATATTTTTCCTATCTGAATATGTGTTGACTTCACTGTTGTGTCTTTGTTTAAGAATCAAATGGTCAGTAACTGTGTATGAAAACACATTTTTATAAAAGGATGGTTGAAGACCAATGATTAATATCGGCTTCACTGTTATTTGTTTGTAGGCCTCTCTACAGATAAGCAAATGGTAAGTCACCAACACATAAATCATTCAAGATATACATGAATGAAATCATCTAAATTCCGATTTTACATGCGCAGACGATGCCAGTGGTATCATTGAATTGACCGCGTGACCTCTGGTTGTTGCACTTTGTTCATTTATGTGATGTTAATTTGCGTGGAGTCTCTGAACATGTCGGTTGATCAGTCTCTCTTTTCTGCAGCTACAGCGCTACTTTTCAGGTTATGGCCAAATGGCCTTCGAACGTCACCGTAGCCGGTCGCCTTATTTTTAACCTTCTGACAAATACAACCCCCGGCGGTTCCTCATCTTTCGTCGTCCCACCAGACCAAGTCGAGATCTCGGAAATAGGTACGGAAGATGTCAGACTGTGTCTCAGATCCCTGTGTCTCTCGTCCTACGTGTTAATCGTGCGTGGTGATGATCTTTCGGCTTTTTGTGTTGACCTTTACTTCTGTGTGTTAGATTACATCTTTATTACCGCGTGAGTTCTTCTTTGTTTCCTTTGTGAGACCAAGGGGACTGTTTGTAGGGGGGGGGGGTTGTGAATGGCAGGGCAGGAGGTCAAGGCGTTAGACTTATTGTATCACTTAAATCGTATTTACATTAACTGGTGTGAATCTTATATCTCCTTAGTTGGAAGGTGACTAAAAACAGAGCATTTTCACACCGTGGTCGATTAGGTCCTTGTGGGAGCGGACTCTAAACCAGTTGCTAACTGAGTGTAATAAGTGCTTATTTATTTGTGCAATTGTAGTACATATGTGTGCTCACATAAACTAAGGCGATATGTGCTTATATATTCATGCAGTAAATGTGACTTATCTAAGGATGAGTTCTCTTCCGCCACAGTGCCTGGGTTGTGTCCGGAGGATCCAATGCAAACTCTTTACGGCTTCTATATCTGGCCGTGCACTGAGGCTGAGGGCGTGGCCGAAATGATCTGTGAAAAAAGCAGAAACTTGGCCACACGGCTGTGGTAAGCGCTTCTTAGTAGTGATACGTTGAATTTAAAGCAAAAATCACATAAAAGTTGTTTTGATATTTGTGCTGCTGAGAGAGCAGCAGAAACAGTGTTTCTAATACATACATACATACATATATACTGTATATGTATGAATGTATGTATGTATGCATGTATGTATTTTATGTATGTATGTATTTTCAGGTCTTTTATTAACCCCTGTATCGCATATTTGTATATTTTTATATATATATATATATATACACACACACACACATATACAAATATGTATATTTATATTTATATAAATATACAAATATGTGATACAGGGGTTAATAAAAGACCTGAAAATATTATTCTCCATACATACAAGTATCTGCTAATGTCCTCATATTCACTGGGTCTTCGGTTTTGTGTGTGTGTGTGTGTGTGTGTGTGTGTGTGATTATTTAGATTTGTTCCAGTGGTTTTGAACTTTTTGAACTTCTGTTATCATAGCTAAAGAAGAGGCAGTCATAGGTGAAATATTACCTGTTTCCATAGAGACGGCTCAGTGAAGCATCGCCAAGTCCCTCAATTAATACTTTGTTGTTCCATGCGTCATTTATTCTTTACACACTTCATGTGTGCAATCTCCCGCAGGTGGCCCGAAACGATATGTGTTATCCTAAGATTGCCTGACGTAATCGGGGTCAGTTGAATAATTGGCTTGATAGCGTTCCTAGCTTAAATCTGACACCTCCAATATTAATCCACAGATTAATGAAGACCACAGTACAAACGTAATAAAAAATGAGATAAGCTAATTTATTTAACTGAGCGTTTGAACTTTGCCACAAATCAGGGCAGAGCATTAGTGCAATCTCTCTTTGAATACATCGACTGCTGAGCAGGAAATTGCACACAGTACCAGTGATAAAGGTTCCAGATGCCTGGCACTTGTGTCATGAAAAAAAAAAAACAACAAAAAAATGCTCGGCGGTTTTGTTATAGTGATGCCGCGGAGTCTGCTTTACCACAAAACACTCACGCGCGCACTTTTTGTGTGCCTGTTATAACTGTAGGAAACATTTGTCTGTTACATCCATAGTCCAAGTTTCCGTAATACCGTACTTCAGAGCTGAGGAGGCTGAGTCTGTGTCTCTGTCTGTGTTCTTAGTAAACTGAATGCCACAACCGACATGGCTGAGTGGGCTCTCCCTGACCTGGGAAAGTGTAGGAGGATTGTGACTGACATTGGTGATTTGGATCAAATCACAGTTACTCAAGGTGAGCGCTTTTTAGCCAGGTTGTGTGTATTGACCATTTTAGTCTTTACGATAACATTTGCACGGATAATAAAAAAAAGAAAATGAAAATGAGCGTTTTTGAAACTTGAATGTTCTGAAGTTGTCAGTGATTCCCAGGTGTTGTGTCCGGTAGCGCAACCTGTCAGCGAGTCGCAATTCACGCTCTTATTTTGTCCTCAGATAACTCTGCCGACGTAGTGGATATGATTGGTGCTTTGGTCAGTAACCATACAGAGCTGAACTGGTCTCAGCTGGACGTGGTGCTGGGAAAACTGTCCGAGATCATCAGCGTCAGCAACATAACGTCAGTGCTGGCCGAGCACATCGTCACCGTGGTGTCCGACATCTTGGATTCCATCGCCAGTCTTTCACGAGTCACCAACTCGTGAGTTCACCACTTATTGGGAGAGATCTGCCTAAATTAGGGTTGCGATACACAACAGTTTAGAAATATATGCAGTTGACAACAGTATCAGGTTGTTTTTAATGTGGGACGTGAAAGGCTTTCTACTATGTCCCTCATTTCATCCCTTACGTTCCTCCAAATTGATTACCCCCCCCCATCTCTGACCATTGTTCTTCACTGACTCTTTCCTGTCTGTCCTTTGGCAGGATCCTCAATCTTGTAGACAGACTCGGGGATAAAATGAATTTCCTTGGAGATTCCCACAAGATGACGACTCCGATCATGGCCCTCCAGCTCGTCAGTGTGGACGCATCCGATTTCCATGGTCTTACCTTCAGTGTGTCCGATTTCCAGGACAGCATTGAACCTGATGAGGTGAGACGGCGGGATCCTGGTCCAACAGAACCACGGGACATAGCGTGACGTCTCATATTTCCTCCTGTCAGACAACAGCTCCACATTTCCCTTGGTCTCTCCTTGCACAGGTTGACCTGCTGTATAGTATTTAAGAATGAGCTGATGAGTGGAATCAGGCATGTTAGAACAGCGAGAAATCAAAAATGCTTCTAATGTCCAGTGACCTCTCCTTGCTCTAATACACCTGATCCCACTAATCATCTAATTATCCAGCCCTTGACTGGCTGAATCAGGTGTATTACAGCTCGGAGAGACCTAAAATACTGAGTGTTGTGGGCCTCCAAGAGGAGGGGTAGCAGAACAAGTTAACCAGTGTTTTTCAGTTCCGTTCCCGGAGACCCACTGTGGATGACAAGTTCTTAATCAAGCCTGCTTTAAATGACCCGCGAATCTAGCAGAGGGACATTACTGCCAACTGGATCCCCTAGAGCTGAAGTTGAGAGATACTACTCTAGACCACGGGACCTTCAGATTAAATATATCGGTGAAGTGTGAAGATGGCACTTTGCCCTGGAGAGAGGTGAAAAAACACTAGAGGTGTTTGTACTTCAGGTTCATAGAGGAGTTGGAGGTGAATGATTATACAGCAAAACAACTATGCTGACCAGGCTGAGGACACTTGTGTGAAAGCCAGTGTTGTGAAACATTTGACTGTTGCCAAACCACTCGGACGTGTGATACGACCTTGAATTCTGAAATTTCTACTCACACTTTCCACCACGGTGCTTTGCCTTAGCATGCCTGAGCAGGTTTTAACATGTTATATCCGTTTTGGTGTTTCCTGTTTTAATGAATGTAGTCCTATTTCAAGGTCTTTACTTGCTCAGGTGGAAAATATTGAGGATGTTGAGAAACAGGAAATAGTTTTGCCTCCAGCCTCACCATGTACAGATGACCGGGTAGTGACAGCAGTTGGATGACTCTGACCAACTGCTTAAACTGAGCATAGCAATATAGAGAAATCTAAGGACAATGACTGTTTAAGGTTGTATGTTTCTGCCATTCAGAGGCTCGACCATCTTACTGAGGCGTCAATGGGGGTATCCCACAAAACTGGATTTTTCAGTCATCCATATAACTGGACCCAAAGGAACAGCTGAGGAGCACAGGCTAACTACTGGACAGTCTTGAATTTGAGATAACTGAGAAATCCTGCTTTGTAAATGAATTTACGTTCAGTCACACTGATTACTTCCAATTTCTCTTGTTTTGTGTCATTTTCTCCTCTTTCTGCTGTAGATCACTGTCAACAACACCTTTGTGGACAAGCCTGTCACAGGAACCGTGGCATCTGTCGCCCTGCCCTCCTGTCTTGAGGACTTCTTCCCTCAAGGCGACAAAAACAAACCTCGCATTCAGTTCCAGTTCTATGGCATAGACAGTCTCTTCAAGGTATCCACCACCCCAACCATTCAGAAATGTCATCAGTTATTTACTCTCTAATTGGAAGATCTCTAAAACTTAATGACTTAATCCTTGTTATGCATGTGTTTTTTTGTCCCTTCTTTATCACTGTTTGCTTAGCGAGATGCTTCGCGTAAATGATTTTTGATTCGCGACTTGTCGTCTTTAATATACAGGATACGTCGGGTAATATGGCACTAAATTCCTATGTGGTGTCTGCTAGCATCAGCAATGCTAGTGTGAATGGCTTGAGGCATCCCGTGGTCATCATGCTACGGCATCACCGAACTAAGGAGGTGCGTGACAGCATTTCACCCACATCAGTCAGTCGCCATGGAGACAGTTTGTGCAGCTGTACGCCGACATTCTATTGGCACTCTAATAAATTCATTTTATTTGGTAACTTTGATTCTGTGGTACCAATTATGCACACCCTCAGGTCACCACATATAGGAGACACGCATATACAAGCTAAGATAGGCCAATTGTGATGCTGACATTTCTTCATGCTGATAGACTTTTTTTTTTGAGACTTACAAGCTATTCACAGGAGTGATAGATAGAATAGGATTGCTTGACTTTTTAAAACGACTTTGGATGTGAATGCGTGAGAACATCACTATAGCCTCTACCAACTGAAAGCTGATGTTATTACTTTCATACTCTCCTCTACATGAATACCTCTATAGAGAGCACCACCTAAGAGCCTAACCATGTCTCAATACCTTTACAGGAAAATGACAAGGTTCTTTGCGTCTACTGGGACTTCCATAAGAACAGTAAGCTCTTTGTGACACTTTTCTGAACAGGTTTTCAGTAAGGTAAATATGAATACGGTACTTTGAACATTTTTGGTCTCTCAGTGGAGCTGCAGCGTATTATGTGTGTGTGTGCGCGCGCGCGTGTGTGTGTGTGTGTGTGTGTGTGTGTGTGTGTGTGTGTGCGTACGTCAGATGGAAATGGAGGATGGGAAGGGAGAGGATGTGAAGCACAGAGCACGAATGCGACACATACCACCTGCTTCTGCAACCATCTCACACACTTTGGAGTGCTTTTGGTGAGTGAACGTCGGTGTGCCGTAGAGTATACCTCTAAGGGGAAGGCTCTGATATGATAAGCAGAGTCTGAAGCCCAAACATATTGGTTCTCTGCCTCTGGACCCTCTGAGCAAAGGACTTACTCTCAAGGCATGTGAGACTGTACGTAACAATTGTAAATCTAACTGAGATGTTAGCGTGAGCTGAGCAAATAGCTGTAAATGTTCTGACGTAGTCAGAGGCATTGCTATTGGATGGCACCTGTTCAAATGGAAGTGATATAGTTCCCCTTTACGGTGATAAATATGTATAGAGAAGAACAATAGTTCCTTGTTGACAAACTAAACAACAGAAGAGGAGATGAACTAGGTAGAGAAAATGCAGTATGCAAGCGTAGCTTTAACCTGATGAAAACTTTAATGACTGCTTTTAGTAACACAAATCTGTTCCAGAGAAATATTTTAGAACTGGTCTGTTTTTTCTTCAAAATCTATCCATTCTCTTAAATTTGCTAGTTTTGAATATAATGTGGTAGATTAATTAGTTTAGTTTGACTAAATCTGTTTTATTAATTCTAATTATAAATCTGTTGAACAATGAACAATACCAGTTTTCTCAAAAGCCTTGAATCCTCTTTCGCAGGACATATCGAGAACACCTATCAGTGCCGAACATGATTTTATTCTAACCATCATATCCTACCTGGGTTGTGGCATGTCCTCCGTCTTCCTGGGTGTCACCTTGGTGACATATTTGGCCTTTGAGTGAGTTCTGGAATGTTCTGGAATGTTCTGAATTTCTGAATTTGAAATGTTCTGCACATTTGAATGGATTAATGTAAGGATCACCATGTGGAACAGACCATAACTAGACAAATATTGCAAGAATGTGTAATGACTGGGTTCTGTCCCAGTTTTCAGCGCTGTCTTAACAATGTGGCAATTTTGATAACAATTCTGGGAGGCATTCATACAATATCTGTTTGATATTTCCTCAGCAGTGTTAGTGTAAGACACACACACACACACACACACACACACACACCTGTCAAGTAGTTTACTTATTTATTTAACCTGTGTCTGCTCAACCAATGCACTTCCTACCAAGAGAGAGCCAGTCGATGGACCACTCTTAACCACTCTCGAGTTGAAAAAGATAACCGAGGCCCTCTAGAGGACAATTTGTGACATGACAAGCAACGATTTTGACTCGACCACAATCATTCGCACTGATGCAGGTGCTCTAAGAGGAATAAGAAACGAAAGTGAATACCAGCAATGAAATCAGCTCTATAAATACATTAATAAACATGAGGATCAAAGTGATTGTGCTGCGGTTCTCTTTTTCTTTATACCGTTCTCAAGCGTTTGTTTTACGATACACTCTGCCCGTGTCCCGTCCAATAGGAAGCTGCGCAGAGACTATCCGTCTAAGATTCTCATTAACCTGTCTGTGGCACTGCTGGGACTAAACCTGGTCTTCCTGGTCAACTCGTGGTTCGCCTCTTTCAACAGTGAAAGCGTGTGCGTGGGCGTGGCTGCCACTCTCCACTACTTCTTTCTGGCTTCATTCACGTGGATGGGCCTGGAGGCGGTGAACATGTATCTCGCCTTGGTCAAAGTCTTCAACGTCTACGTGCGCTCCTACATCCTCAAATTCTGCATCGTCGGATGGGGTAAGAATACAGAAAGCCGACAAAAACGAAAGCATAAAAGAAACGTTGAGTGTTTTTTTTGTCACTGTGGTAAATTTAAACAACAATGAGGCGCCATATTCGTTGTCTGTGACATCGGTTTGTTTAGTTCTGCCAGCGCTGTACGCAGGCATCTGAGATGTGAACGTAGACTAAGTTTAATCCTTTGTGTCTCACGGAGGGAATGCTCTGTCCTGAACCAGGTGTTCCTCTACTGATTGTCAGCCTGGTGCTGTGCGTACAAGTAGATTCCTATGGTCCGAACCTCTACGAGGACTCACTGGCTCCGACCGCTGATGACATGTCTTTGTGAGTAGAGTTCATGAGATGTAGGACATGACGAGGCAGTGTGACACCACTCTGTTTCAGCCTGAAGCCTTCAGCTCTGTACATTTTAGATGCTCCCCCTTCCCCCCACCACACACACACTCACACACACACACACACACACACACACACACACACACACCTGTCATCTAAGTTTCCTTCTTCAATGAAGGATTTAGAGCTTTCTGATGAGTTGAGTCAGGTGTGTTAACACAGGAAAATAACTAAAACAGTAATACAGTGATGTGGATGGGTCATTTATTTCCTGATAAAGACTCCAGTGTAGAGCATGTGTTTTCTATTCTATTCACTCTCCTAAGTCTTTTGGCCGTTGCAATATTCGACCTTTGCCTTTTTCTTTTTTTTTTCTTCCCCCCTCCCAGCTGCTGGCTTCAGCTCGGCATGACGTTTTACATCACGGTGGTGTCTTATGTGGTGCTGATAATGCTGTGCAACGTCTCCGTGTTCGGCGTGGTGCTGGTTCAGATCCGCAGGATGCAAGCCAACCAGACCACAGGCAGTACCAGCGGGCTTCTCCATGACCTGAAGGTGGTGGCTAGCCTCACCATCCTGCTGGGCCTCACCTGGATCCTGGCCTTCTTCTCATTCGGGGTGGCAAAGACACCTCTCCTCTATATCTTCTCCTTTCTCAACAGTCTGCAGGGTAAGGGTTCCACTTCACCATGCGGGAGTCACCGTGAACAAGGTTTTTTTTTTTTGGTTTTTTTTTAGCAAATTTAACACTAGGGGAGCAGCAGTCCATGTATTTGTTCCAGATTGTCTGGTATTGGACTACTGGTGTGGACACTGTTAAATGAACTATTTTCCTTTTGGGGGGGGGGGCAATTAATAAGCTATTTATATAAAACCACACATAGGTAGTGGAATAATTCTCTAAAGGACAGTGGAACATATACCATTAGATTATTGTATTGTTGCACCTCCAATTAAAATTCAGGATGTGCCATTAAGAGATGAATTAGAGCATTGATACTCAGAACAGACTGTGGATTTGCTACGATGAATCACTGTCTTTTTGTCTGTTGTGTGGATGTTAACGGAGTGATAACGTTACTTCTTTTCACTCTCCTTTTTTGTTCAGGGTTCTTTATCTTCGTGTTCCACTGTCTGATGAAAGAGAACGTCCGTAAACAGTGGAGGATCCACCTGTGCTGCGGACGTTTCAGACTCACCGATTATTCAGGTTGTCACGCCGTCGTAAATGTAAATGATTCTGTAAACCTGTAAACTTAACAAATCGCAGTGATGAGAAGCTGAGAGAGAGACAGAGAATAGAGAGAACAAAGATAAATATGTATAAATGTGACTTATAATAAACTTATTATAAAATAAATAAGTAAATGTAAAAACCAGTGTCTTGCACAGAGAGATAACTTAATCCAGGGGCGCAATACAAAGGGGTAAATTGACGCTCAGTCTTATTGTGATCTCTGCTCATGAGGTATTAGAAATCCGACTGGTGCACCGATTGTGAGTCGCTTTGGCTAAAAGCATCTGCCAAATAACAAAATTGTAAATTGTAAATTAATCCGGTCAAGAAGACCTAATCTTGAGAGTTAAAACGTAAATTGTCCTTTGTCCTCAGACTGGAGTCGGTCAGTGACCTTAGGGGGTAGAGTCAGAGGATCCCCGTTGGTCCACTCGCCGTCCGTCCGGTCGGAGACCACCAACGACAGCAGGAAGACCTCCGACTCGCTGAGTTAAGCGGCTAGCCACCACAACACCTGACACGAGGAGACGGTCACACTGACCTGAGGAGTGAACGTATCGTAGAATTTCTTTCTGCTTGTTATGTGAAATTTCAGCCTGTAATATATTAGACGTTTTGTGATGTAACTTTGAGGGATTTCATCTTTGTTTTTTTTTTTCTAATTGCATGTCTTTCCCAGATTATGATCAGTACTTCTGTTTAACTGAAAAAAAAAAAAATTTATCGTTATATCACAGTTAGTCGATATTCTAGTTGACAGATAGTATTACAAGCCTTTTGTAACTTGTTTTCGATGCTCTGGGTTTGGTTCAGACTGATCTTTTACTAAAAAGATTTTACCATGCATTTAGAAAACCAGTCTTTAGTGTCTCATTCGGCATAAAACTGGGCTTAAAGCATACACGGATTAGAAAACACACCGAGACCTGTTGCAGTAAGATCCCAGACACCACAGCCAGAAGGAGGATATTCACAGCTGATCTGCAGTAATGAAATTCCGTGGCTGTGTAGCTATGACATTACGCAGGAGGATAATATCACGACTTCATTTCTATAAAAACACCAATCAGAAGAACAATGTGATGTTTTACAAGACGTGTCAGGGTTTTTGAAAAGATCTTTGCTGTTCATTGCCTTCGATGGAATAGTGTAACTCATTAATCCATAAAATAGCGGAAAGGATGTTTTATTTCAAGGAGAGGCATAGCGGCACTTTTCGTACAGATGTTAGCACTGTTCTTTTTTTCTGAATGACAAAAGTCATTTATCACAACTGGATTTTGTATTAATCATATTTTCTATCATTTAAATAAATCTGGAAACATATTCTCATTTTCTGATTGACGAACGTTTTGTTCATCATTATTTGGTACAGATGCATTCAGCACAGATATGACAAGAAACATATAATGTTACTTGTTTGAAACGAAACATGTTTCCGTTTGTAGAAAATCATAAATGTCCTTTGTGGGAGTCAAACGGAAGAAAAGCTTCTTCCTTTTTTTTTCTCATTGTGCTGAAAAGGTCCGCTTGGTGAAGAATTCTGCCTACACTTTTCTTTGGACACAAAAAGAGCCACAGAAGAACTATAGGTTTTGAATAGACTAAGGTTCTGATGGCTCTCCATTGTCACAGTTATTGAGTACGACACAAACACAGATACAATACAAGACGTAAACATTCCCTTGTTGTAGTGCCGACTCTTCACTTGTCGAAGAAAAGTGAAATGTTGAAGGTTTTTTTTTTTCCACATGTATGCGGCCTTTTACGAAGCTCGGAATAGTATTTTGAAGAGACAGAACCTAACAATGAATGAATAAGAGCAATTAGTCGGTTCTGTAAGATGAGAACGCCTCTGAACTGAAAACGTGTTTAAGAACTTTATAGAAAAAGTATCAATATTGTGCTGATCTTTGTGGTTCTGAACAATAGTAATAACACTGACACATGGGGGTATTCAGCACTGAAGCAAGTAAATTCATAAACCTTCAACTCTGCTTCTCTCTTTTATTTGATAGACAATTATAGAGCACAAAGTCATGTTTACCTAATGTTTTCTATGAAGTGAAACTATGTCTGTGGTTCTATGGTGTACTTAAAATACACAAATATAATGTTTACCTTCACTGACTCTACAGACAACAATGTATGAACTTTGATTTTTATTTTGTCTTGTCAATACATTAACACGTGAATTTTCACACGAAAGAACAGAAAGCATTTGTGTTAGGGTCTTAACCGAGGCCTAACATCTGTGTTAAGTTCTTCAGTTACAGTTAATGTAAACACATGCTTTTTACACAATTCTGCATTCTCTGCTCTGAATAGATTGATTAAGCCAGGCCAAGACCCTGAAATGTCTGAAAAGAAAAAAAATTCATTTGGTAATTTCATGTAATCCTCAACAAAACCATTTACTTGATGAAACATTTTAAGAACCAGAACAGCTAAGGGTGCGTCTTAGTGAAATTTTGCCATGTTACCTTCATAAGCATGACAGTATGCTCTTCTCATGCTGGATATCAGTAAAGCAATTCGAGCAACTGCCAAAGCAAAAAGTCCAAGTCTGGAACTGAGCGAAAAATCCCACTAATGTTTATTCTTTTCCGTCTCAGACATTGTCCTCTGCTCAGTGTAAAAGCTTTAAAATAACAGTTCCACAACACTCAGCGGTGAGCATTTGTAAACGTTCTTTTACTTCAGTTATTGGATTATATGAAATCGTTTTATTGATTTTTCGCGCTGTGCAGTCAGGTTTTGTTCCGCTTAAGTGTGTCATTTCTAGGATAATACTCTCTTTTGTCGTTATGTGCAATCGGGGAAACGGCCTTGTGCCATTAGTTGCGAAGAGTCAACGCTGTAGAAATGATTCCAGTGTGAGAGCGGGTTGTCACTGGTGACCTTATGCCTACCGACCCTTACAATATGTGTGGAACATTAGAAATTTTATCATCATCATCAGCAGCAGCAGCATCAGCAGCAGACCCCCTTACCCTCCTCTTCAAAATCAGCGTCATTGTTACAACTGCTTTAAAAGTCCTGTCTTCATATTGGTCTCATAGGCATAACCGCTGCAATTACTATTTATTACTATTCATTACTATTCGCGACAAGAGGAATTAATTTTTTATCGTTCCTGGAACAACTTCATTAACCCATTAATTTCAAAATGCACACGTAGTAAACTGATGCGCATCAGTAAGGCATCGTGTGAAACCGACTCATATATTAATAACGAGATGATATTTAGACGAACACATGGCGATAGCGTGCATATTCATTAGCACGGCAATTCATCGGGTTCATGCCGCCTCATTACCTACTTTCTGGTGCGTTGCGGAGGTAATCTTGTGCCTTTTTGATGCATCGTGTCTGTTGCAACAAACTTACAACAGCCCACGTGTTTATCTTTTCTGACGTTATGTATCATTTTTCGTTCATACAGAGATACATTTTTTTTTTAAAAAATGAGAGAAAGAGACAGAGAGAAGTGTGGGGGAAATATTTTTTTTTAAGCAGGTAGCCTAGAATTCTTGTGTAGTCAAAGAAATCAGTGTAAATCATCGGTTCATTGGTTACTTTTGCCACAAAGTAGGGTGAGTTTTCTTCCGCTCCTTATTTTCCCCAGTGCTGCTGTTAAGTGTGGACAGACTCGTTAAGGCACATTCTGTTCATTCGTGGAAGGGTTCAGGGACTCTAACACACCTTCACATCTTCGGAGGTGGGAAGGGGGCGGGAGTGGGGAGTGAGGAGTGGGGGGAGGGGGACGTTGCGCGGCTTGAGCGGCAGGACGAGTATGAGGGCGTGTTTATAGTCAAGTCCCAGTAAGGTGAAACCGCGCCCGTCACTTGTCAGTGAACGAAAGCACGGCGACATACCCAGTGATGACACTTCAAGAATTCGTTTGTTTTCTAGAGGACGACTTAAAATCTTTTTTGAAAGACGGTAGCCGTGTGATTCACCAGTTTTAAAGTCGGCCCGCGCAAGCCATCTGTCTCAGGTAAGGTAAAATAGGAATGCCGATGGCTAGGGCATACGAGTTTGGTTTTGTCAAATACTTTAGAGTCTCTGGGCAGCTTTATCTGTTGAATTTCGTGAACGTGAATTAATAATTGATATACCCTGCGGAACCGGTAGCCTACTGTAATGCCATGCTTACAGCAGGTTACTTAACCGTGATTAATTGCACTGGGCCATTTGTTTACCTTTATAATACTTTCAGTGAACTCAGCATAAAAGCAATTATCTGTCAAATTTAACAAAATATTTATTAGACACTTTTAACATTTTAACCTTTAAATCACATTGATCTTTGGTGATATAAATTACCCCAACTGAAAAAAAAAAGTAAACATTTATTTTCTTTATTTGCATTAAGGTTGACGTGAATCCATGCAATCATTGTCAAAGCAGATACACAGTGTATTTCACACTACAGATTGCTACATCACTGTGGCCTGGTTCTTCAGGAGCAGGACTTGAGTTGCAAGGGTGATGGATCGGGACTCCAGTAGCCCAGTGCCTGAGAAGATGGAGGAGCAGTCAGGCAGTATCCTCCTCACCTACTTCCGGGGAGACATCGGGAGCATGGTGGACGCTCACTTTTCTCGCGCGCTGAGCAAAGCCAGCAAAGCCGACAGCAACAGAGCCAAAAGCAAAGGGAACGGAAGGGCTATTAAAACTGGTACGTGAAGCAAAGACTTACGAACTTTTTTTTTTTTTTTTTTTATTTGTGCAATGCATTGACGCCATGAAAACACTGCAAGCCGTGTTGTAAAGCCATAGAGAACCACACAGATAGAATTATGCCCAGTTCGACTGACTGAATGACAGACAGAGAAAGGAGCGTAAGTGGACAGGTAGACAAACATACACACACACACATGCACAGAAGTTCAGGTATACACACACTCACATACACACACACGTGCACACACACACACACACACACACACACACACACACACACACATACACACACACACACACGCACACACACACATACACTCAAAACCTTTCACACTGAATAGACTACGTATGCTGAGCTCTGTTCTTCTTGCATTCTAACTTTCCAGAGGAGACCAGTTCCAGTCATTGGACCACACAGAGTCCTACATGGCTAGACTCTTCATTTTCCTCAGCCTCGGCAGGACAAATCCACCTCACCAGAAATGAGGTGTCACAAAGAAACCCGAGCGTGTCCCTCCACCCGCCGGGGGAGACCTCTTTGTGGTCCAGCAGTCAGAGGAAAGGGGCAAATTTGGCTCTGCCACCCACGATTTATTCAGCCTCTGTGCCCAGCGATAGCTTTGCAGTGGGTGGGCGTCAGTACACTACCTCCCTGCTCAACCTGCTGCACAGTGAACGTCCAGACCTGAACAGCGTCATGGTAACCTCGGCTAAACAGGAACTCGTCCCCGGCTGGTCCGCCCATCCCACTTTCAGGGAACATGTGAATCCTGACGTCAGCCTGGACTCTGGTACATACATGTTTAACACTCCTGCGTCTCCTGTTATGTATTTTTAGTCCAACGTGTTTTCAGCTGTCCAAAAAAAAAATCTGAAGAAGTTGGAGATAGTGTCGTCTGATAGTAGTTTCAGAGCTTTGTGGCTTTCATTTTCATTGGAATGACAGACTCGAACAAACAAACGAACAAACAAACAAACAAACAAACTAATTAACAAACTAACAAAGAAACAAATCTCATCGAGTAAACTGTTATTAGTCCCTGCCTCTTTGTGTGTACCTTCCTTTTTTTATGTAGATAATTGCACAGAGATTCACTATAATAATGAGATTCTGTATGAAAAAAATTAGGATTGCTGGATAAAAGCTGACCAAGTAAGAGTCAAATATTTGAAATTCCCATTTGATACTTGTCTTACTCGTTTTAATTAATGCACATTGCTTCAGGTAAGTGTTTGCACATTGAGTTTGTGTGAATGGATTCGTACTGCCAGTTTGACCACATATTGAGTTTATAAAACAACGGCTTGCTTTTTCTCTTTCGTTTCAGTGGGGTGAAGTAAAATGTTCTGATGTTTTTGCAAGCTTTTGGGCCAACCAAAATCATATTCAGGGAGTTGTTTTGTGAACCTGCTAAATTCCAGTGGAATGACAGTGAATTGCGTTAGCTTCACCTGGACTTGTAATGAACTTCTCTCAACTTGGTATGAAAAGGATATTGCGGTTCGGCATGAATGTTTGCAGTGATTAAAAATGCGTTTCCGTCACAGGGATACAAGTGCCAGAGAAGAAGGACCTGTATTGGTACTGAAGGAGGACAGAAACTAACCTCTTTGGTGTTCTCGAAAAGACAAGACACCACTTACATAGAACAAGGAAGTGCCCCTCTCTGTTTCAGGTTTTACCCATGATGTGGCCTACGAACATTTTTACCCTGAGGGAGCACAAGTCAGAAATTCTGTCGACAAACCAGTTCGCAAACTAGCACATCACGAACGCCCAGGTACATAAAGGGCATCCTTCAAGCATTTTTATAGCTCTAGAGATGAGGACTCTGTGCCTCGCAAAATAAGAAAACTCATGTTATTGAATATTGCACGAATTTCTATAGTAAACGCATTTACAGTGTTTTTTGTGTGTAATCACAGATGTTTTGGTTATAGAGCAGATTATGTATGTAGAGCTCAGATCTCGGTAGTAGAAAATTGTTTTCTGAAGTCAAACTTGGTGAAGAATTGTTAATTTGCCAGTGAATCTTATGATTTCCTATTTTTTACGCTAGTTTACCTTTCCTTGTAATGTACTGTTTATTGTATATGTTAGTGAAAATGTTTTATTGTGCTTCAGTGTCCATCTGTGCATTAAATCACAGTCGGACCTTGGCTTTGAGGTTTCCTTTGATTGATGGAATTTTTAGTGATCCATAGGGGGAGACCATTCTTTAAGTTAAAATGAGCTTGTTGAAGGACTGGAGTTATGTGATTTATAACAACAACAACAACAACAACAACAACAACAACAACAGCGACAATAATAATAATAATTGGATAAAGTTTAAGTGTGGTCAACAGTAAAGTCAGTTTAGTATAATCTCGGATCAGATTTTGGAACTGTCAGGTGAACGGCGAAGACTTTATGTATGTACCTGAATGGCTGACAGTCAGGACATGACAGATGTAAAAGTGTATAGCAGATGTGTGGTTTTCTCTTTAACCTTGACTCTGAACAATGACTGTCATTATGTGTTTGAAAATCACAGACACACAGACACACAGACACAGACACAAACACAGATAGACACACATACACACACACGACACACACGACACACGCGACACACTGCAAACACATATTACACTACTGTAGTGCCATCTAGTGAATGATCTTTGTTTTGTTTGTTTTTCCCCCACTTTTTTTTTAACAGGATGTAAAGTAATGTCTCATGGTGTCATGCCACAGACTCATGAGAATGTCTCATTCCAAAAAAAAAAAAAAAAAATCAAATAAAGTCGACAAGAGGCAATCATAAAGTCCCTGCAGAAAATTACATTTTTTGACTGGTACAATTTTACAGGCTTGCTGTCGCCTGACTCTACGGTTGACCATCAAAACAGTAATACTCTTTCAAACGATTTCTTCAGCTTTAGTCAAAACAGTTCGTACCTCAGTCCACACACATGCTGCTATAAGAACCATATGTAGCGGCTGAATGTGGTTATTTTTAAAAAAATCGCAGTTTTCAGATCGTTTCAAGTTAAAAAAAGAAACACTACCACTATTTAACGTAAGACTATTATGAATAGTCCATTATAAAAATATGTTATTAACCAATGTGCTGTTAGACCGTGCAAATCTTGACCTCTGAGGGGTATTTGTTTAAAAGTTGTCTATTAAAAGAGAACCCCACCATATAAGTCTTAATTTTTTATACTGCACAAAAGGGAATTGTTTTGCAAACATTCCCTTCACTGTTCTTTTCTGTCCTCTTCTAACTCCACATAAAAGATTTTAGAAATTCTAAACACTCTCCCTCCAAAATGAGGACCAAAACAAGCTCTGTAGACAAGATGGCTGTTGGTTGTCCTGGAACAGATAATCATAGTTTGTGGTTATCCTGAAAAAAATATGTATCATCTCAAACTGTATTGTACTTTGCGGTTCAATAAAAACCAGTTTATCTTTATCTTTATCGGCATCAGTAAGATGTCAGACTCCTGACTCCAATCTGTGAAATCAGTTTAGATCTGCAGATTGAGGAGAAGACAATTCCATATGCATGCTTGTGGATTATTGATGTACTAGCTCTAATTTTAGCACCCCTCCATCTGCCATCACTAGCACCCAATCCAAATATACAAGGCCGGAGCTAGAACTGAGCCTACTGAAACTACATTAATGTTTACACACAGAAACACTTCATTACATTTCAATACATCTGCAAGTACTGGTCATTTTGCCAGTACTGTGTGGTGTCAGTGGGTTTTCATGTGCGGTGCACAGTTTAAAACTCAGGTCATAATATGTCATTGATGATCACGTATTGAATGGTCACATGGCTCTTATACCCGTTGCCGTCCTGTGCTGTCGTTGCATGACAGCCGCTCTTAAGTAAACAGCCCTCTTCTCAGACGAATCCCTTCCACCATGAAAAATTTCACTTTAAAAGCTGTTAAAGTGAAGGGCTTGTAAAATGTTACAAATGAGACTGAGTGCAATAACTCACATGTTATTATGAATTATGAAACATGACAATGACATGCATAGCGGTATGATGTTTAAGGGAAGTGATGTATTAAGCAGAAAGCCGTGGCTTTGAAGACAAAGCATGCTGCAAGACAGCTGAAGACAGTTGCTGCCACTGTGTTTTTTAAGAAAAGATCCTCGTGTGGAGTAACTCCAAAGTTATACCATATGAGTATGACCTCTGACATAGAGGCAAATAATTGTAAGTTGCTCTGGATCAGAGCATTAGCTAAAACAAATGAACGTAAAAACACCACATGACTGATGGACACTTTGGAGACAGCGTCTTTTTCCTGAGGTCAAGGGGTTTACACAACCAGAAAGTCTTAAAGTTCACTGTGTTGTTCTGCCCTTACTTTGTTGTCAACATTCTGTTAAAAAAAAATGTTACCCATGTGATAAAAATAAAATAAAATAAAAAAATCAGCTGTTTATGTGTGTTTCAGTCTGCAGAGATAAAAAAAGTTTTTTTTGTTTTTTTTAAACATATCTTTTACAACTAGCTAATTCATCCCGATCATGTTCAAGGGAGAGTTCTCTCCTGAATAACAGGCATTTTGAAAGATTTCCAACCCTTCCTCCGCATTTATACGCTCTGTTTGAATCCAAATCATCCGCCTTTGTTTCCATCCCCTCTGTCTAATCATTCTTTCTCCTCCTTCTAAATGTACACCTTATCTACAGTTTCAACAGAGCAAGCTTAGAAAATGCGCTGGAAGCTAAAATCCCAGACTCAATTAGTCTACTGACCCACCGTGGTGTCATTCTTAAACAAGTCAAACGTTACGTGTGTGTGATGAGTGAAATAACACTCCGTGATAAACCCATTGTGTGGCAACATTAATTTCCATGGTAATGTGTTATTTCGAAAACAATAAGGTCTGAATACAAAGCCACATTGGTTTAGGTAGACCATTCGCAGGCTCTGTGATAATGTCAAACCGCAGCAGATTATGGGTTTAAGACTGGTTTCTGTGATCGTATTGCTAACCAGAGCGTTATGTCTGATGTGTGCAAGCCTGCCCTCCTTTTATCAGATAACTCGAGTCTTCTACCAAAGGTGACCACAGAAAAGTCATGTGTGAATGTCTGAGATTCCACTATTCTCTTGCCTTAAGAAAGACAGAATCTTAAACAGTCTGAAAACAGTACAATGGTTCATGTGTTATTTTTTTTTTATTACATTCATTAAAAAGTCTTAAAGAACAACAGTATCGTCAATATTCACCAGGTGTTAAAATGAGCAAAAAAAAAAAAAAAAATTTGTTAGAGGAGCAATAATAATTTCACAAGTAGACGAGCACACGTGAGATCATCTCAGCTGACAGGATCTGCAAGTGTATTTTAAACGTCAAACCAAAGACATCATACAGAGAACTGCAAGAAAATGATTATGAAACTCATCATGAAACCCTGTCTGTCATTTGGGAGAATCCACAGCGGGTAGGAAAACAAAATCAACAGTGCAGCAGGTGGCATCCTATTCTTAGATTATCTTCAGTGCCTCTCTTTAATGAATGACAACTGTCTACATATCTCCCGGACTGCTTGCCATCATCTGACGTTTAAAACTGCTGCTTTCTTCTGGAAACAGTGGACGTTTTACCTGGAAACAGCCTCCGGCCACTTCAGCCATCCCAAACGCTGCAGCACATTCCATCTTGGTTGATATCTGTGCAACTGCAGACTAAAGGGATTAAGAGGGCTGCAGTTCGGCTGGCGATTTATGTGTCTATAACAGGGGATAGGACACTGACAAACTGTGAGTAAAAACAGATATAATTTGTAATTGAACACGTGGGGAGGACACATTAACTTTATGAGGGTGAATGGTTGCAAATCTTCAATCACAGGCAGCAAAACCCCCCCCCAACTACATACCCAAGGGGCCTTTCAAGGAGGCTACTTCTTGAAAATAAATTAACAATGCCCCCATGGATGTTTACCATAGCACCAGACTTGTGACTATGGTTGGTAATTGGCACAACGCTCACACAGAGGAGTTTTGTTAACTTGTATCAGAAAACACGGCCAGATTTCTTTTTAAATATTACCATTAGATAATCAGTCCGAACTTTTAAAAAAAGGCTTTAAGTCGGGCAATCATAATTAATGTGTGACTTAAGACAAATCGACTATTCATTGAACGCTTCTTAATGTTACATGATTTTATATGGTCATCGCGATTACACGACTTGGAGAAAAAAAAGTCTGTGGGAAAGGGAAAACTAGCGGGCTATTTTAGCTGAAATGATCGTCAATATTGTGAGTTAAAATGTGTAAACTGTGTGTAAAATGTGTGATTTATTTATCTGCCATGTATTTGTAAGACCATAACTTCTGCTGTAGGTTTTACCAAGTGTAGGTTTGGTAGTTAAATTGGATGTGCGTTTTTTTGGTGGTGGTGGGGAGGGGGGGGGGGATTGTTCGTGGGGAACCTAACCTCTTTTTGCCTCACCTGTGAGGAACCGGGCATTCACAGACGCTCAGTATGTGGGGGTGCTAAGAGCTTAAATCGTGCGCGAGCGAACCGAGGGCGAGTCTTCCTTGCACTTGAGTCACTGTGCCAACATACTTGTCTGCTCCGAGGTGGCTATGGTCGTCCACATTTGGAGTTTTAACATTAGTACCAGAGACAATTCAACTTCGAATCAAAGCTCCAATGTAAGCTTTGGGGACGTTTTCATACCACCCCAAGATCCCTCTAGTCTGAGCAGAACTGGCCACACGGTGGTGGCAGTTTTCCTCGGATTCATCTTGCTTTTTGGACTGTTGAACAATCTTCTTGTTCTTCTCATCTTCGCAAAGTTTCGCTCACTATGGACTCCTATAAACCTAATTCTACTGAACATTAGTGTGAGTGATATTCTCGTGTGTATGTTCGGAACACCCTTCAGTTTTGCTGCTAGCCTCTATGGAAGATGGCTTTTAGGACATCACGGCTGTAAATGGTACGGTTTCGCCAATTCGCTTTTTGGTGAGTTGTTTTATTTTGATGGTCTAAAAACGCTATTCTACTGTCTTTCAACAACATTAAGAAAACGTAATAGTAAAGAATGATGATGAAAGTCCAAAACTGACTATGTTCAGACATCTCTCAGTGTCAACGAAATGACTCTTTTTCGTTCTCCTGACGTTCCTCAAGCGTAAAAGGTTACACATTCTAGTGAATGTCAACCTGTCCGTGTTACGTCGCGCAATTTGACACATTTTTCAAACTTTTCAAAGTTACTGAAATTGTACTCTGTTCTTGCAGTTGTTGTTCTCTATACACTTTTTTGATAGAAGACTTTAATCCACGAAGGTAAATGTATGCAATTTTAACCGTCGGATAGTCTAAAATGAACGCATCGCCTCAACTTTGATACTTCCTTTGTAGGTCATTTCTTTGTATAATGGGCTCAAGTCACACTCGTGCGCGGATCTTTGAGGGTAAGAGTACGAAATTAAACGCAAAATTAACAATCAGTCACACAAGCTACCGGGTAGAAAGCTCCGAAATTACGGTATTAACGAATACCAATGCCCCACACCAACCCTAGTGGTTTTAGAACCATGGAGAGCGCATACGAAACTTATTATGTTGGTTCTAGAAAGTTGCAACCCAGTCATATAATCTGCCACTCATGTGAAACACGCTATCACTGGTGAATTACTTGTACCTACTGTAATAACTATGTTATATGACGTTGCCGTAATAAAAGATAAAGCTTGATTTTTCCTTTCTCGAAGCGTGCACAAACATTATAGTTTCCTTCTGTCCTTTTCATCTATTTGATACTGCGCTGACCTTAAAACCCCTGGTGCAAACCTTGAACTGAAATAAATGTTTAGTACATGTAACTATGGAAGAAGTATGGAAATTGGATTTCAGTATTTCTTCAATCTTACAATCCATTTTATTTAAAAAAAACCCCAAAACATCAGGATTTTAATATTTACCACTGAATTCATCACACTGAAAGGCACTTGCTTGGTTCATTCATCTGTCACTTTTATCTCCATCTCAAGTCTAAAATCACCACAGATGAAATCATGACACTAAATAGGTAAACCCTATGGTCCACTTATGTTTTCAAATACCAAGATAAGGAACATTTATATGGTTGGGTATGTCATCTGTTTGTTGTGGAGTTGTTAAAAAGAATCTAAATAAACAAAAGGCAAACAAAAGACCAACCAACAAAAATAAAAAGAACAACAACAAGAATGACAACAACAAGAACAACAACAACAGTACTTACAGGGTATGTAATAACTAGGAGTTAACTTCAGGGTGTGTTTACACAGATAACCTGTTTTCATAACCTATTTTTGCTGTTTTCCTCTCTGCACATGGGGTGATAATTAAGGTCTCAGCAGTCAACATATCACGAAAGCAATTTCTACACGTTTGTGTGTATGTGAGAGAGCGAAAGACTGACATAGAGAGAGGGGGGGGGGGGGGGGGGGGGGGAGTGTATGTAAAGTCAGCAGGTATCCAGGTATTGGAGGGAGAGAGGGGAGAGAGAGAGAGAGAGAGAGAGAGAGAGAGAGAAGCCAGTGATTAAGTGAGAAACCTGCAATGATACAGTATGTAGTACTGTTTTTCCTTTTCTCAAACCTGAAGTAATCTTTGATTTGCTAGGAAGAGTCTATTGTATCACCTCTAGTGTGCAGCACACAAGACTGTTGTGTTGGCTACCACTGTGTTCCAAAGTGCAGTAATCACATTACTTCTTAGACAAGATGGACAAGCCCCAAAATGAGAGAATAAACAAAAAATCCTGTAATGTCCAAACAACAAACTTTCAAACATTAACATTTGAGACAGGACAAAATCTTTAATGACAGCACCTTTAAAATGAGTCCGCACTCAGGTATCATTGCCTTCAGCTATTTCAGAGAGTGGAGCAGGAGGCATTATAAAAACCCTATGTAAAATCTGTCAAGACCCCCAAAAGACCCTCCCAGAAATAACATTAGATTAAACTGATCATTTAGTCTGTTATGAATTGGTTCAGAAATAAACACAAGCGATTTCCGTCCCCAGTGTTATGGCATTTAAATGTAGGACTCATTTAAGGTCAGTAATTACTTCAGTGGGGGTGTGATTCCCCCCTCCTTGTCTCTCTCGCTGTGTCTGCTTTCAAGAGCAGCCCCAGGAAACAAGCCTTGTACTGGCGTCTGTCACATGGCACAGCCGGGAGCAGAGGCACTCACCGGGAGGTCCAACTGATGCCCATCCATCACTCGCCATTTTCTTATGTATATTTCCCTTAAGCACGACTGCGCTGCCAATTAATCCAAACTATTCAATACTTTGGTCTTTGGGGATGAAATGGTGAGGTGTACCATATTCCATTGGGGGAGAAAAATATATATATTTTGGCATTTACTAACTGTACCAAGGTTTTAGGAAGCAGTTTCTTCTGCAGTTTCTTCTTCTGCCGTTCTTATGTAGAAGCTGAAGTTTGTGGTACTTTGCCTCATATTTCAACTTTATATTCCAGTCCTGAAATATGTCTTTAATATTGAGGCTTGTCCCCCTGCACCCGCATTTTGTAATAATCTGCCGCATTTTGTAATAAATGTAATAAACAGTCTGAACGCAATATGCAATAAATTTCCCCGCATTTTGTAATAAATGATTACATGTTGTGGTGGTTATTACAAAACGTGGGAGTTGGGCTTTTTTTTTTTTTTTTTTGATGAAAATGTAATAATATGGTGTATTATGTAATAACCAACCAAAATGGATGTCTTCATTAATGAAAATTGTTGTAGAGTTAGGATAAATACCAATGCATGATGCACTATTGTAGCATAATGCATTCATTAGACGATGGCCGGTCTAGCCTGTCTAGCTGGAATTGAACTAAACTAAACTGCTCATTAGATGTCGGTAGAGTTAAACTGTCAGAACCACTCATCAAACCCATGAAAGATAATTTTGAGAGTTGCACATGCAGAGACTATCAACACACTGAGTTTGTCTTCCCTCCTGACACTGGACAATCAAACTATTATACTAAGAAACAAACATAAAATCATTGGACTGCTGAATGAGTTGAATATAACATACTGTACTACGTGCAAACACAGAAAGAAAGTACATCAATAAGATCAATAAAACTGGATGCAGTTTACTTTCCTCTATTTAAAGTGTGGAACAGATGAATGACCCAAAATAGTTCAATTCAAACGCTGAACACCATCGTGAACTCTTGACTTTATGCGTAGTGCTGAACTGTATGAACTGTACAGTATGTGAATCCCATTTGTGTTACAGGGTTTGTTTGAGAGTATAGAGGCTCCTGCAACGGGCGAGGCTTTGCTTTAACTCTGGTGCGCTTTGTTGTAACTTGTAGCAGACACTCAACGCCTCACCGCGCGTCCGTACATGCTGATAACGCTGCGCCTACAGACAACTCGTCTGTCAGCATGGCCGTGCTGCTGTCTGTCTGACCGCTGATAAGGCCCGGTGATGTTATCAGTTACAAATTTGTTTTTCACTGCGTGAGAAAATGGACGTGTGGTGTGAGAGCGTGTATAAAGTGTCAGTTGCATGATCAATGCATGACAGTTGGCAGCCCTGATTATCACACTGTAAATTTATGTAATACCTTCTAACAGGCCTGGTAGCTATTGCTAATTATTGCTAATTGCTCAAATTTACCCCCCCCCCCCCCCCCCCCCCCCCCCAAAAAAAGTCAGTAAATTACTTTGCTTATAAACGAGTCAATAAACATGGAAAGTTGTAAATTCTGAGAACTATTCCTGTGAATACATTCCTATGATGTTAAGCAGAGTGAAGGAAAACAACATTTTCCTGTCAGAAACTTTTTAAGACCAGTATTATCTGTTAGGCTAGCAGGTGTTGTCACTGCTAACCAGCACATGGTTATTAGCATAAAGGTTTGAGCTTTTATGTGTACACTTTTCATATTAGTAGACAAGCTACTCTACAGTAAACTCTAAATGAAAGAAACTCTACATCCAATGCTTTGCAGAGAAATAACATTATATTCACACTCAATATCATTATCTTTCAACATGTTGCCTTTCAACTACTAGCCAGTGGCAGACACTACAACTTATTATCACTCTTCCAAGGCAATTCAATAACTTTAGTTATAGCACATTTTTCATACAGGCAATTGATACATGAATAGACTATTTATAAGAAAAGACAATTGATAAGAACAGTGAATAAATAAATAGTGGTGTAGACAAAAACTAAATGTAAAATAAGTTGTTTAAAGAACGTTTTTTAAAGAACTCAAATAACTGAACTAAAAGCATCCATGAACAACTTGGTTTTGAGTTCTGATTCAAAAGTCTCGAGGGTTAGGCTGCCTTTGAGATCGACAGGGAGTTTGGTCCAGAGAGGCGCAGCAAAGCGATTAGAGATTGCTTAACCAAGTTTAGCCCTGGTACTGGGCACAACTAGCAGTCCACTCCCACTTGACCTGAGAGGCCTGGCAGGAGTGTACTCCTTAAACATGTCTGTAACGTATTTTGGTCCATCCCCATGTATTGATTTATAAACAAGCAGCATTGCCTTATATTGGATTCTGTGGCTGACAGGAAGCCAGTGTTGTGACTGAAGAATCGGAGTGATGTGGTCTGACCTTTTGGTCCCTGTAAGAACTCTGGCAGCTGCATTTTGAATCAGCGGAAGCTTTTTGATGGTCTTTTTAGGGGAGCCCTGTCGAAACACAATTGCCGTAGTCAACCTTGCTAGAAATAAAAGCTTTTATGTGGCTATTTAGACTAAGATCAGAGTGAACTTTAACACCAAGACGGGGCACCATAGGTCATAGGGATCTAATTTAATATTTTGGAAGTTTAATTTGGCTTAACGATTAAAACTGCAATTGCACAGATGAAGACATCCATTCTGGTTGGTTATCACATAGTGCACCTTATTATTACATTTTCATCACAAAAGAAGTGCAACGCCTGCATTTTGTAATAACCATCACAATTATGAAATAGTGTATTGCATTCAAGACGTTTATTACACAATGCGGCAGATTATTAAATAATGCTGGTGTTATTTCATAATGAAATAAAAAAGTATTACATTTTTTTTTCGAGTTATTACATAATGCGGTATTATTGCATAATGCGTTGTTACACGCCTCTATTCCCTCTCATTCCTTCCTTCGGCACAAACTGCCAGAGAGGCACAGTGGCACCGTTATAAAGATGCCTCGGAGACAGCAGTTCTCAAGCCGGACTACTTCTGTTACAATTTACTTTCTTGCGATGTTTTGCTTTGGTTTTGAATCATCCGTCTGGGGATTTTGTGAACTGTGAGAACAATATCTGTTAGTGTTCCTCCTATCTTATCTGAAATACTAACATTCCCACTCTCTCTCTCTCTCTCTCTATATATATATATATTTATATCACTGAATCAGTTTCTCTATCTATCAATCTGAATCAGTTTCTCTATCTATCTATCTATCTATCTATCTATCTATCTATCTATCTATCTATCTATCTATCTATCTATCTATCTATCTATCTATCTATCTCTTGTTAGATGGATAGACAGATATAGATAATGGTCATGGTGCTGGAAACAGGAAAAAATGAACTGAGATAATGGTTGTATCCACTGTCTGTGTTTGTTTCCCAGGCATCGTCTCTCTGGTCTCTCTGTCTGTCCTGTCCTATGAGCGCTATGCCGCTGTGCTGTCCTCGTCTAAGGCCGACTTGTCAGACTTCCGTAAGGCTTGGATGTATGTGGCCGGATCCTGGCTCTACTCACTGGTGTGGACCCTACCGCCCTTCCTGGGCTGGAGCAGCTATGGACCAGAAGGTGCTGGCACCTCGTGTTCGGTGCAGTGGCAGCAACGCTCGGCCAACAGCGTGTCTTATGTGGTCTGTCTGTTTGTCTTCTGTTTGCTCCTGCCCCTTCTGCTCATGGTCTACTGCTATAGCAAGATCCTGCTCATCATCAGAGGGGTGAGTAGGGCTGGGAGTGCAACTGAAGACAGCGTTACACACACACACACACACACACACACACACACACACATATATATATTTATATATAAATTTATGCATATGTAACACAGACACGCACGCGCACACGCACACCCACACAGACACACGCGCACATGCACACGCACATGCACACACATATTTTTCAAAGGCATTACATCAGTCTCTGAACTACAGCATGGTGGCTGTAGATAGTCAATACCCCCTTTCTTTGACCACGTTTTGAAAGGAGTTTCTTGGACACAGATGTGGAGAAGTACAGGTATAAAAGACCATAAAACGTAAATATTTCACTGAGAATGGTTAAAAGTGGAACATTTACATCATTAAGATAAAAAAAAAAGCATAATCAATGAGCTGCCAATCCCACCTTAAAACAGCCACGTATTTCATCACCAAGACTGGCCAAAGTGGTTGTTAGAAATGTTGGTACAGAAGCTACTAAAATGTTAAATGCTGCTTATTATATCAAAATACAACACAACCTGTTTTCCCAAGCTACCAGTCACTTCACTCTGAAAGAATATAAGCTACGGTTAATCTACCTATAGGAGACCTACAGTTTGTATATCTAAACACACTTTTAAAACAGATTCAAAGTACTCTACTAAGTCACAACTTCCGTGTACACTTGTGAACGACCCCATCAGCCATGCTACCAGATGAGCCACTCATTCTGTGACTTATTACAATCTTATTGGATAAAATTGGAGAATGCAACAAAGCGGAGCTTGGTGTGTTGCTGTGAAGTTAATTACAAGGAAACAACAATGAACAGTGATGGACAAGGAAACAGTGAGTCTTGAATGTATTTAAAACACCCCCTCACTACGACTGAGAGATGTACAGAGACTTTATGGAGAAGCAGTGAGGATAGAATGAAGGTAAATGGAACTGTAAGTGAAACTGTCACCGAAAAGCACTTACAATAAAAAGCACTTTTTCCTCAACAGGTAACATTAAAACCAATAATAATAATACAAGAAAGTACAATGGTACGTTGCTAAATGTACAACCCGGAAAAAAGAGATTATATCGATTATGTTGACACTCTCTCTAGAGAATGAGATTCCAAATTAATGTTCTAACTTCATCTCGACTCAAAAGATTGTGTTACGTTTATACAATCATTTACAACGATTACCAACTTCTCTCTCTCGGTTTCTCTGCTTCAGTTCATTTCTGTCGGTTAGAAAGTCAGGCAGCCGTACCCAATCACAGCGGTCCAATTAATGTCTCACCCTACGTTTCCATGGTTATAAAAAGCACGCTGAACCTTGTCCTCCGTGGTTCTGTATTTACTCGTTTGCTATTGATTTGCTTCCCCTGAAGGGACAAGAATAAAACACTTTGAGGAGTTCGGTTAGCCACTGGTCTACCGGGTGGGTCGCCGGCGACCTCCGCTGTGTGACTCATCCGTGCCCGTACGACATTACATAAACAAGCGTCTGAGGGAAGGAATATGTAATTAGGCCTTTGCAGTGGACGGTCAGTCGGCTCAAGCTGTCGGTGTCACTGTTTGAATGAATCATCCAGAGGAAAGGAGGCTATTTTTAGCAGCCGGAATGGGTCTGTTACTACTGGTGACAAGCTGTTATGTAACCAACTGATTTTTCTCCTGGATTTTCGCTCTTCATTTGAAGAAGCTGTATTGTCTACCTCGGTAATGAAAAAAAAAAGACCTTCTTTAATTATCTTAGAAGTGGGCCACGGCGCTTTGAGGCCCTTGGGGGTTTTCTTCGAAATGTGGCCGCGGAGATGGAATCCCAATCTGATTTGAAAGGTGAATGACGAGGATTTGAGAGCCGGACCATTCACCGGGTCCGATACGCAGGGAAAGCAGTGTCATTCATTAAAAGAGTCTGGATGCGGGGCACTGACGGGAATAGTAATAAACTGATTTTCATTTTCACCATTCGCCCCAAAAAGCCCGTTTCATAACCGAAACAATCTCATGCTTCCACGCGGCTTAAAAATGATGAAATTTAAGTTTGAGGTGTTTGTAAAGCGCATGCCTCTATGTGACATTTAATTTTGAACAGATCGAAAAAGGTTCTGCTTTTGTGAGCTAGATAAAATGGTAAGAGGACGGTTTTACATTCGTGTGGCATGTATTCGCATGCAGATTACATATCTGAAGTTTGAAATGGTAGTAACTGTAACAGACATGAAAAATATCTCAAGGACCTTTTTCTAAACAACAACAACAACAAAAAAAAAAAAAAAAAAAAAGGAACTGAATGAATACTTTTTCCATGTGGAAACGTCCTCATTTTAATCGCATTGCTGAGGGAAGAGTTCACGCAGAGGTTGTGAGGGGAAAAAAAAAAAAAACCCTACACACACATGATGATGGTTCAGACCTAATGGAGCATGCAAGGAGGTGTGAGATGGCATGGGATGGTGTGGACAGAGCGCCCCCCCCCCCCCCGTCATTATTTCTGATTGGGAACTTGAGCTGTTTGACAGATCTACCGGGGGATTATCAGACTGAGGTTTCAGAGTAAATTATGCGAGAGGGAGGGGGTCTGACAGAGTGTCAAACGAACGCACGGGGGGGGAAGGGTTGTGACGCAGACGGCCATCTTCCACCCCTCCCCTGATCTGAGATCAGCACAGAGATCAGGCTGGTTAATTTAGCCAAAGCATCGTTGAGACATGAATCATCATCTGCTGGACTGATCTTACATGTCACAAGCGTTGCCCATGGATACGTGGCTTCATTCTGAGACTTGGTACTTAGAAAACAGTTGAATCCTGTGACCAGAAATACACACATTAAGCCAATGCTCTCTCTGTCTCTCTGTGCTCTTTTGAACACCAGTTCTATAACAGAAGAAAGAGACCAGGGGCAAATCTGGGTTCAGCATTGTTTGTGTAATCTGCACGCCAGTGTTTCAAGTAAAAAAAAAAAAAAAAAAAATTAAAAAATGCAAAAGTTACAGCTCAGACAACATAACCGCTTCGAAAATATAATTGCAGACCTTACAAAGCTTTGACATGTCTTTCACATGTATCAAAATCTTAGAACATAATTTGTGCCGAAAAAACGCCATTTTTTAAGAATCAATTAACATTAACAATAGTAGCCTACACCAAAGTCACCCAGACGTGTGTCTTTTGCACTACAACATTGACATTAAACGTTTTAGACGATTATTGATGTCATCTCCACTGTGATTCTCTCTCTCTCCCTTCCTCCGGTCCTCCTTACGCAGGTGGCGAAGATCAACATTATGTCAGCGCAACGTCGGGAGAACCACATCTTACTGATGGTCCTGACCATGGTGTCCTGTTACCTGCTGTGCTGGATGCCTTACGGGGTGATGGCTCTAGTGGCCACGTTTGGCAAGAGGGGCCTGATCACCACCACGGCCAGCGTAGTGCCCTCCGTCTTGGCCAAGAGCAGTACCGTGGTCAACCCTGTTATCTACGTACTCTTCAACAACCAGGTAAGCTTAGGGCATCAGAAACAGGGGATAATGAGAGAGAGAGAGAGAGAGGGGGAGAGGGAGAGGGAGAGAAAAAAATCCCCACACAGGTCGATATTCAGGTTCATCTGAACAGCTTTCTTTCCTTCTTTCTTTCTTTCTTTCTTTCTTTCTTTCTTTTCCTTATTTTTTTCTTTTTTCCTCTTTTTTCTTATTTTGCTGTATGGGTCATGTTTCATTCTAAAAGCAAAACTGTACACATCGCTGGAAATTTCAATAAAATCTTTTAGATATAATATACGCCTTTCCTTAAAACATTTGGACAATGAAGTATGTTTTAAGTGTTCCACTGAAAAAACTCAAGTCACTGATTTGACTGCTGTCAAGGGCTGTTAACAGCCGTTATCGATATTTAGGCTTTTCAGTTGTCTGAAGGAGTGGGGAGGGTTGTTGCAGAAATCTTATGGCTGCATCTCCATAGCTATTCATGCCAACTCTTTTGTTTCATAATGACTTAAGTTTTGATTTTGATTGTGTTCAAGTCGATTAAATCTGTAAAATTCACGTTATGACAGTGGACTCAAGCAGGTACCTAACCCCAGTTTCTGCGGGTCTCTGGCCGGGCCAGACCCACACTAATAACCTGCTGAGCTAATCTTCTCTCCTCTGCCAGGTGTCAAGCAAGCACACAGTCTGTGCACAGCAGACGTGCTACAACACCAAGCACAACACAAGTCAGTGGAACTCAACACGACACAACACAACACAACGCAACACAACGCAACGCAACGTAACACAATACAACACAACACAACACAACACCAATGCAGCACAGGGTCGCAGAACACGACACAGCTCAGTAAAATGCAATACTTTCCAGAAGAACATGGTATATTTTCTGATATGCCAGAAGTGCAGGCCAATAGAACCCAGGAGCTGAATGTCCCCGTTTCCTCACTGAGCAGTGCCATCGTCAGCTGTAGCATTCTCACACTGTCAGCTGTGTCGTGACAACGGTTTCCACAGAGGGAGAAAACCGTTAAAGACAATGGCTTTGGAGCACTGCTTCAGCTGGGTCTTCAGCTTTCAGAATGTCAGAGGTTGCTGGGGAGTATTTCAGTGGAGTCAGTCCTGAATGTATTCCCTCTCTGTCCCTTTAACCAAAGACACAGTCAGGGTGATTAAGCCAATGCATATTTGTATCGTGTTTTTGTCATCCTGAATATAATACGACCTGTCCTATGGACAGCGTACATGTCCTTTTTTCCCCCCTGCTTGACACATGTTTCTATGCGCCAGCAAATCTTTCCTTTCAGTTCTACAGATGTTTTGTGGCCTTCGTGAAGTGCGGAGCGGAGCCGCAGTCCATCCATACCCTCCAGCCTCAGCAGAGCAGCCGGGATGGAAACCCCACCCTCTGCACCTGCAAACCCACAGAGCAGACTCTTCACACCCCCACCCCTAGCCACACCCACAGCCACACCCACCCTGAACAACAACAGAAAGAGACACGTGCCCTGTCCCTAGTGGTCCACTACACACCCTGATGCAAATGAAGAAATGAAGAAAACTCTGTTTTTTTTTGTTTGTTTGTTTGTTTGATTTTTTTTAGGAGAATGCAATATTGCTCTATGATATGTTTTTCTAGAGAATGGAAAATTTCATGTGTGTTGAACACTACACTGTGTAGTTGTCTGCTCTCAGGTATTAAGGAAAAAGTGAGTTGAATGAATTATGGTGGGATTGCATGTGTCCCTTTCCAGTCTTACTGGTCTGAGTGATCCAGTCTCCAGCCTCCTACAGGATGTTGTCTTCTGTAAAATGTGTCAGTAATGTGTCCTGTTTTTTTTTTTTTTAATCACTGACTTCTGTTTGTCCTCTTCTGTTTGTTTACTTATTTCCAGGCATGTTACAGCTTTAAGGAAGCTGCTAAGTTGTGAGGGCACATTTTCATCTGAGCAGGTCCTGTGTAGCTGAGGTACATTGAGGTACAGTATTAGTGGGCATACGAACCAAACATTTACTCTGTAGCAGTGAGAATACTGTCTCCTCAGTTCTAGAGGCCACACTCTCACATGCCAGTGTTCTCTGAAAATCTTGTGGAAAAACGATGTGATGGCAGGCTGTGACATCTGTTATCAGTTACATCTAGTTTACGCACAACTGGACTTTAGTTTGGGTGTATTCATCTTCGGTCAACGTAAAACAGAGACACTTAACCAGGAGCTGCTGCTGAGAACATGAACTACCTTCTGGTGTAGTGACGCACGTCACCAGTAGTGGGAGCTGCTACTCAAATCTCTTTCAGCTAGTGTTCCAGTTTCAGTCTGATGACTGATGCAAAATGCTGTCTAGCACATGTTAAGCATTTAGTATATGAAAAGAAAACAATGGGGCATCTGGTAATGAGTAAAATTATTTATCATTCATAGGAGCTTGTCACTGCTGATAAAAATGTACATTTGCATAGATGATTAACAGATTGTATTACATAAATGCTAACTGGGGAAAGACATACCTGATTTGCTCTCCTTCTTCATATTTGTATCATGTCATATTAGACGTATTTGCTCAGTGGATTTATTTCAATGCTGAAATGAAGTCATATGAATGTAGTTACATGTTCACGAGTGTTTCCTGGAAACGATACTATGTTGTTTTCGTGGTATACAGAGCATTGTAGATTTATTCTTTATGATGGAATCAGTGGTAATGTGTGTTGTCTTAGAAAGTCATGCCTTGAATGACTGGTGGCAGTTGAGCTCATAGTCATTAGTGAGTTTTTGTGGTGGTCTGGGAAGTTTGAGAATCTGTGTCCTGGCACACTGGTTAACACTCCTGGTTCACATGGAAACCCACCTTTGTAACTGATTTCTGTGACCCTTTCTATGCTGTTTGGCCATATCTGAAAAAAAAAAAGACCTTTTCAAAGTGACTTCACTCTATGTCGAAAATGTAGCTTTTCGTTTTGACTGAAAGCTTTGCAAATAATGTGTTGCATTATTTTATTATTATTTATAGTTTACTCTGTGAGCACACATTTTTGTCTTATAATTGTGAATAATAAAAAAAAGAAAAGATGTTTCATAACATTTGTGCTGCTTCGTAACTTTTGAGGAATGTTCAGTATTTTGCTGTTGAATGTCATGATAAATAGTGTTATGTGTATATATTCAGATATATTGAAATTTTTGTCATTTTATTGCATCTTGAACTGTTGTTCATGTTGTCATAAGTATCTTTGGATTATGATAAATAAAGGCAAAGCATAAATATACTCGAAATATCTGATGTTTAAAATGGAAAAAAAATCTTTGAGAGTTAAAGGGCAACAAGTTCTATTCAGAGCATTTTTTTTCCTATTAACTGAAAAATGAAAAAGAATTGATACTAGACTTCAGGGATTTCCTCTCTTTTTTTCTCCCGCTCTCTCTTTCTCTCTCTCTCTCTCTCTCTCTCTCTCTGTCTCTCTGAGTCATACATGCAGTTTTTCCCACTCTCTCACCAAAGGAAACTACAAAAAAAGTATTGTTTCAACTGCTCTTCCATCTCTTGTACCTATAACCAACGTGTAATGGTTCATGCGTATGGAACTTGATGTCTTCAGAGGTTTTTTTTTTTTTTTTCGAGCACGATGTCATGTAGGAGAATACACTTTCCTCACAAGTTCTTAGAAGAACGGCAACTCTAACATAGTTTTTAACATGTCCGTTTAACAGAATAGGCAAATCTCTTAAATGAACAACAACAACAACAAAAAAAGTGAAAGACCAATGACAAAAGCAAAGTTAAATCATGAGAAAAACCCTCTACTGTCACTTTAATGACCTCGGAGGCCTTATTTGACAAAACCCATATCTTTACAATCATTGTGAGAGACTTGGCTATCAGGGTGAAAGATAAAGCTCACAGATTGTTTCTGTTTTGTAATACACAGCTAATGTATTCCACAACAGTGAAACATTAACATGGATCACATTGATCATGAACGCATGAAGCAGACGAAGCAAAAATTAACATTTGACGCTGTTTTCACTGTCACTGATACTTTTACTTTGACTTGGAGAATAAAGTGTTGAATTCATCATTAAAGTTCAGAGGTGTCCATTCTTTGCGCTAATGTTAGATGGGCATCATATTGAGCCTCAGATGAATTATTCAGACTGAATGAAGTACTATGATTTCTCTGACCGTCATTGGAAGGATCACATGTTTTATATTACGTTTCATTTTGATTCTTACTCATACATTCCAGAACAATCATGGAGCTGAAAATTCATCTTTGCTTTGAATTTTTTTTTTTTTTTTCTGTAAGCAGAACTCAATTTCATCAATCGTGACTCAGTTTTGACATACAGTGATCTGTGTTGTGGGGGCGCTTTGAATGGATTTTGACCTCAGTGTAGGAAACAACTATCCTTACAAATCATTTTTTAATGTTACTTGCAGAATATTTTCCATGCAGTATGGCTTGGCCTGTCTAAGAAACCGGTGATTCTGAAGCTGATATGTTCCCTTGAGTGGTAATATGAAGTCAACAAGGCATGGCCCTGACAAAAGTGACAGTTTCCAAAAGGTGTTACTACACTTTAAGATCATTGTTTTGCTAAACGGCAGCAAGACACTTTACAGGAAATTCATCAAGAATTTTCACAGGAAATGTTGACCATTGTCCGAGCGCTATGCGTTCATCAGTAATCGTTTGATAAACACACACTTTCTCTGAAAACTGCTTGAACGCTCAGGTAAAATCAGTTTAGGAAAAAGACTCAAAGAAAGAAAGCTAATACTATAAACCACCGCAAAGTGGTTAAAATGAGGTCAAGTTTGGTTGACCTCCATCTCCAAAATGTTTGCACTGAAAAAGTCCTTTTCATCAGGCTAGCAAACAGAGACGGTAAAAACCACAAAGCTTATTTCAAGAAAATCATAGTCCCTGTGATTTCGTTTATGTTACTAAAGTGAGGTGTATGTAAGTAATATGATACTGTTTATCACTTTGTTTGATTCAGTCACTTCAACCTCCTTCAAATCATCTACTTACCTTCTGTTGTCCAAGTTCGGTACAATATGTTATTTTCAACACATGCTTTAGCACTATATGTGGTTTAGTTTCCTGTTGTGAGCTGGTCATAGCGCACAACATCTTCCGTTGACCCTAATTGTTCTGTCACGTGGGTGGGGTTTTGTTTTCTTTCTTTCACTTATTTACTGACCTGAAATGACAGCATAGATTTGTACTGTGTTTCTCTGTGATGTCATGACATTTATAGGTAAAGCTATGCTTTTGTATTGTAGAAAACAAATTTAAGCCAAAGTCAATTAAAGCAGTGGGTGATTCATTATAAATAACCTGTGAATGAGTGCAGTCAAGAGCTTGGGCACAGGATGAAAAATCAACAGGTTGACGGTCAACAATACATTTAATCCGAATTTGTATATTCAAGATTTATAGAAAATAGCATTTAACATAAGCAAGCTCCCAAAAGTGCTAAATACATGAATATTGGCTTATTTTGGAAGCTCTAAATCAGGGGCTGTATGTATTCAAATACTCCGTGTGAGACAGGTGACCAATGAGCTCATTCATGTTTTTTTTTTTCCCCTGTTGTAATGCTAATAAATAGAAGTGTAAGGGGGAAGATGATCTTAGATCAGCATTCTTTCTCTGAGGTGTATGATAAATATAGGCCTAGAACTTCCAGGAAGTAGCTTCAAATGAACTCTCACACGTACAAGAGCAGGTCTTCACACTTGCATGGGAGGATCTAGTGATCGCGTCTCTTCGGTCTTCATCTCATGTCTGCTGGCAACATGATCAACACCTTCCACAGCACTCTTCCACCGCCACCGGTGCCCCCACGGACGGGCTACGCCGGGTCCAAACCCAACAGCAACTCATCTTTAGTCAAGTTCTTATCTGTGGTTCTGTTACTCCTAATGTTACTGACATTTGGAGGTTTCTTCTACCTGTTCTCCAAAACCAACACGGTAAGAAATCTTCCCTCCCTGAGCGCAGTGTCAATCACCTTAGAGATTTAATGAAAAGTGGTCTTGACCGCTTCTTGATCATGACATTTTAGGTTTCGTTAAAAAGTGCCATCTTAACTTAGAATTCTGTCTGATTTTTAAATCAGTATTTACATATTTATATCACACAAAACCTCTTTTTCTTTTTTTTTTTTCTTTTTTTTGGAAATTTCCAGAAGGAAACTTAAATGAAGTCTGGGGGGGGGGTATTTTAAACAAACAAATGTACTGACAGAGTAACAAAGACAAACAGTTCACCACAAAATTTCTGTTACTTGACTCCTTTGGTTGTATGGTTTTTCTGAGAAAATGAGCTTCCTTCACATCAAAAGTAAAGAAAAGCCAGTCTTTGTGCAGACGGAGCAGAATGCCTCATTAATGTCAGCTTAAGCAATGGATTCATCCTGAGAGTGGTTTCAAAATTTCAAAAAAGTAGAGCCCCATACGGCAAATTTATCATAAATAAACTGAAAGTAAAACTTAATTGAAATTAATATGAATACATCAAGGGGACAAAACCATTATGGCAACTTTCTAAACTAATCCTTCCCCCATTAAAAAAAAAAAAAAACAACTCCACATTTTTGATGGAAATAAGGGTAAAATATTTCATTCAGTAATGCTGAGATAAACATACTGCTGAAGGTAACAACAAATCAGGATGTGTATCTGCACATGCCAGAGCAACCATCTTATCATGTTACAGTCAAACGTGTTACATTCACCTCCACCAAGTGACATTTCACATTTGCTAACAGGATGTGAAATGTTGTTAGCTGTGCACTACTAATTGCTAATAGGCATTTTGTCAGTAACCTCTATTTTTGCATTTACTGTTAAGGATTATGATCTGATTCCTGTTGAATATACCATAATTAACTGACTCCTTAACGTTTAGGTCTTAGTGCATACAGACTCCTCTGAAATTGGATGAGTTTGAAAGAGAGAAAGAAAATTATTTGAGAACTTGTTCACGCAGGTCGTGCAACTTAATGGCATGGTCTACAGTTTAGATATCATTTGATCTAATTCTCACATGTTTACATGCCAGATAGATGAAATTTATACAACAGGGTGAGTTAGGACACAGGATGAATTTAGTTTGTTGTGTTTATAGATCTTCTAATGCTTCTTCCTCTTTCAGTTACAATCAAATCTGAGCAACCATGAAGACTTTGCCATCCTAAAGAGACTACAGGAATGTGAGGACAGTACTGAAAGTAAATGGCTACTCAACTGTAAAGAGCTTGTTTTAAAATACAAGTCTGTTTTAGACAAGGTATGAGGATATTTTTCATGACTCTGTGACCAAACTGCATTTTTTTAAAAATTTAATTTGATTTGGAGAACAAATCATACTTAATCTGTAATTTAATGATCATGTACTATGTTTGGGTTTCACTCCATTATTACATGCCCGTGACACTGTATTTCTCATGGATAAATAAGTAATTTTGTAAATTGCTCTCTTTTCAGGTCCTGCAAGCAGAAGGCACAGGTAGGTGTCACTAGAAGAACTGACACGTAGAAATCTGAGGCTTATTTTAATCTACAGAGACTGAAATAGCTTTTTATTTTTCCGATTTGAGTCATCCTGGAGATGATGCCATGAGAGCTGATCATTTATCTCTTCTCTGTTACAGCGGCCAAAATAGTTGGGGAATCATCTCCAGAAACATTTGCACATCTGAAAGCCATGCCAAAACAACAATCAACACGTAAGATCAACAACTGACATCTTCCCTCACTTTTGTCTCGTTTTCACTCATCACACCAATAAATTAGATAAAATTGGAAATTGCTCATCGATGTGTCACATCACCAAATAATGAATCAATACGGCAGCTTAACAACCCAACTGTCACGTAATGGACGCTAATTACAATAGAGTCAACATGGAATGCTCTGTCTTGGTATGGGAGCAGTTTCAAAATCCAAAGCTAGAATGTGTTTTCAAGGCAGTTTTTCTAGTGTCTAATCCCATTATCTCTGTGTTCAAACAGCACCTCTGCTGAACCCGCCGGCAAACACATTGTTGTGGGACAGAGAGCATTCAGTGTTCGAGAATGTCGATTTGAGCAGCACTGGTACGCTGACCATTAGAAGACCAGGCACCTACTACATCTTTTCCCAGGTCACGTTTTCGGCCCAACACGCCAGAGCACCGCTCAGACAGTTCATAATGAGTAAGACAAAGAAGAAACAGGAGGGAGAGCCTCTGCTGAAGTCCTACTGCAGCTTGAGCACCTCCAGAGGAGCTGGCTTTCCGGATCTGTGCACCTCCTCACAGGCAGGAGTGTTCAAACTGGAAGCAGGCCAGCAGCTCTACATCAATGTGACGGACAGAGACTTGGTGAACACTGAGTCCTCTTTCTTTGGATTATTCATGCTCTAAAAAAAAAAAAGCTCACTGGTAAAACAGAACTGCAGAAAAAGGTGAAATATGCAATATTCTCAGGTACGTCTGTGGATTGGACAGTGCCGAAGACCGGATGAGCAGCGTACATGGATATAAAAAAAAAAAAATCACCAGAGAATAATGGATCAATTGAAAATCCAAAAATGGTGGATTTAAAATCGTTAAAATACCTGACGGAGAACTTTTTTTTTTTTTTTTGGCTGTTGCTCCTTCTGAATGTGTTCCATTGAAACTCCTGTTTTTTTTTTTTTTTCTATGGAATTCCACTACAATTCAGTGAACACCAGTCTAGATCATCAGCAGAGAGGACAGCACCTAACCTCTTATGCATCTTTAGGAAAAAATGAAGACAAATTTGCCCATTTCATAACATGTCCTAATATATATATATATATACATATATATATATATAGAAGGAAAACTTAGTCCATATAAGTAAAACAAAGGTATTGAAATTCAAATCAGTGGTTCTCTTTTACATTTGCGTTTCAGCTATACCAATTTTTAGTGCTGCTCAA
The DNA here is from genome assembly GCF_902362185.1 of Chanos chanos. NCBI lineage: Eukaryota > Metazoa > Chordata > Actinopteri > Gonorynchiformes > Chanidae > Chanos > Chanos chanos. The sequence continues at coordinate 53,912,312 of NC_044496.1, read as the reverse complement.
TGAGGTTTTTTTTTCCAAAATTGAGGAGGTGTTTTATGAAGTTGTTCATCCAATTTCCAAACATGTGATTGTTAAAAACATTTTTTTTTTATCTGCATTCCTGTTTAACCATGGCCACTAGTTCTCTATGGCCATATATGTATAATTATAAGTCTGCTCTACTGCAGGCTTGTCAGAAGTAAGCTTCATGGCTTTGTGTGTTTGCAATGGTTATGCTGATCATTCAGTTCATCAGTCCTTTTTAGTGAACTCCTCATTTCATTTTCTTGTCTGGGTCTCTGGTGTTTTCTGTTGTCTCTTCTTTTTTACTTGAGCCAAAACCAATGTACAAGATATTGGGTTTGGTCCAGGAAGTTGAAAGGCTTTTTGTGTCCTGAATAATTTATTTCTATAAAATATTGTTATGTAATGTTGATGATGTATTTATTATAAGGGAAAAATCCCAACAAAAAACTATAATGCTGGATTTTGTCTTGCCATTAGACTAACCAATGGAGTTGTCTTGTAATAGCTATAACAAACATCTTTCAAATTAGTTATCTTTATTAAAATCTCTCTCTCTGCTTGGTCACATATTAAAAATGTATCAAGGCTTAATACCAAAAGTGGAGAATGAACTGTAAAAGCATGTTTGTTTTTTCAGAAGGAATTTCCCTGGAGGAAAAGCAGGTGCTGTCCATTTTTAAAAGATTGATACTGAAAATATTAAAACCAATTATTTTATAAGCACTGAATTTTTGCCCACTCATATAATGTGGAGTGATTTGGTAGCAGGGAGAGGATGTTACTACTCTAAGGCAATTTATCATCACAAATGCAAAGCAAATTTGATGAATAAGAGAAACTGAGGTGGGAGTTTCATAATCTTGTGAAACCGCAGATATTGCACATCCTTCTGGAAGATTTCATAACGTGTACCCGTACCCCACAAGAGTTTCCTATGTGCACCCCGTAGAGTGACTGTATTGACCGAAGCAGTACAGGCATCTTAAGAAAAGAAAGAAAGAAAGAAAGAAACAATCATCCAGGCAACCATCCAAAGCAAAACAGATGTAGGCTGAAGGAATACAGAGAGGGGGGGGAGGGGGAGTCCCTTAATTAAATGCTTAAAATAGAGGAGTGGCCTCACATCTACAGCAATGCTTCCTTGGTTAAGTCCTTCCATTGCTCATATGACATGATATGGTGTAGTTTCTTTTTCTTTTTGACAGACACGTGGTATCTGAAGTATTTGTTCATCTTTGCTCGGTCGTAAAGGCGAACGAGACCACATGATGCTAGAACTGTTTTGATCATGTGTTTGTTCAGTATCGAACCGCTGGACTGATCAGACATACATACAAACTAAACGCCCCGTGTTTCTAGTGTCATTCATTTCATTATACTTTTTTTTTTTTTACACTCAAATTCCATGCGCTGTTTTCTTCCATGACTACGTTTGAAGCTACCCACAGTGGATAAGGAACCCTTAGACTTAACAGTCACCAACACACGCTTAGGCGAGCGTTTCTTCAGTCCGATGACAACGCTCCTTCCTCCTGCATGGAAAGTGTGAGACCTCTCTGACACATCGCCCGCCCATGGCAGCCACTGTGTCTCGGTGCTTACAGGAAGTTCTTACCCACTCGCGTTTATTCCACGCCCCCCCCCCCCCCCCCCCCCCCCCCCCAACACCTTAGCCCTTCTCTACAGCAAGAAAGAAAGCCGCAGTGTGCTCTCTCGATCGTGCCTGTAAACTCCGAACTGAAAAGAAAAGCAAAAGGGGGAAAAAAAGTTGTGTGTAGTCTAAAAAAGTTGTGGTAAGACCCCTGCTCTTTTGATTGTAAAACAATATATCCGCATTAAATATGTATTTACGCTAAATACGTATTCAGCGCAGATGCGCCGAATGCTTCTCTTCAACTGCAGTTATCAGCGGATGTGAGAATTTCTTAGATCTAGTGATATTACTATCTTCCAAAACACTGTGTAGACAGTGTAAATTTGTGATAAACTCTGACTGTTATTCATCATTAAAAATGCACGACAGCACAACAACAACAACAACAGATAAACAAGTCTTATATTTTTATTAAAACCATTTCTTAACACAAGCACTAGAAAAAAAAACACAATACATAATAATTGCATAGAATAACATTGCAAACAATACACACTGTCTTCTGCAGACATGGGCATTTTTTTAAAAAAAAGGAGAGAGGGAGAGAGGGGGAGAGAGAGAGAGAGAGAGAAGTCTGGATGGATACTCACACCCACCATAACCTCCAACAAGTGCCATGGAAATCAAGCATTCATAGCTGTACAAGAATTTCAAGAAATCAGCAACTATGAACTTTGCTTTTTTAAGTCGCTCTCATAAGGGCTATATAACACAGCTTTAAATATAAACAAAGAGTTGGTTACAGCACACGCATTCACACATTCACAAACTAAAGTAACAAACAAAGTCGCATGGAGGATTAGTAATATGAAAAAAAAAAAAAAGTACATGAATCACAATAACATTGCTCACTTAGATGAACTGTAAAATATAACCAATGACGTTTGCCGCTATACTTATTACAGTGTCACACAGACATTTAACAGCCACCTCAAGAGTGTCATAATAATAATAATAATAATAATAATAATAATAATAACATAATAATAGCAATAATAAGAATAAGAGTAATAAACAAAAGGTCAATATAGTTTTGAAATTGTCCATAAGGCTAAATGAAATACACAAAGGCAAGGGCATGCAGAGTTCAACCTGAAAGCATTAAGCAAATCCAAAACAAAAACAAAAACAAAACAAAATAAAAAAACAAACAAATGAAGACACAAACATCGAAGGATTTTAGTTCAGACACATGGTTTCACTATTTCCTACCCGACACGAGGGTTTCTGTTCATTTACATTTGACCTAAGATTGTTACAGTTACGAACTGAGAACTGTTACGCCGTCTGAGAGAACAACAGAGACTCCAAACGCACAGCTATGCTAACAGTTTACCAGTCTTATATTGCATTGAATGATCACGTCTTTTTTTCTCCGAGGCAAAGAAGTAGCGGAGCTTGGTTTTCACAGTGCATCCCTCCATCCCAGAGGCTCTCCATACGCTTTTACTCTTCCTGTAGCGCATTTTTTCTTTCTTTCTTTCTTTTTTTTCTTTTTTAAATCCGCACAGACGTTGAATGTTTCTCCTGAACTTGCTTGACCCTGGCATCAATCTTTTAAGCCACGACGGAAAAGATCTCTTGGGTAGTACAACTTTTTGACATATAACACGCTCTCTTGCACTTAAACACAGGCACTTAGAACAATATGTGTGAAACAGGAGCAGAAGCATGTTCTTTCGATCTGTAATACAGCTGTCTAAGGGAAGGACCTGCTCTACTCTAACTGCTAAGACAGTGGGTCAGCAGAGAACCATGCAACAGAAGCCTTTCAGAAGTCAAATGGTTGGAAAAGAAGGCAAAAGGCCAAAAAAAAAAGGAAGATCAGTCAGCCAACTGGGCCCCTGGTACCGGCGTGGACAAAAAAAAAAAGAAAATAAATACAAATAAATTCTTAAACCTCAAAATAAGGAGGCTATAAAAGTTTCTTTGAGTATATTTTCAGTAAGAAAGTATATTATCATTTGCAATCTATGAGCTATATAAGTATATATGATATACATACATATATATATATTTATTCATGTTATATTTTCTTTAGTAATTGAACTGCTCTAGAATATTTCTAACAATATCCCTGATAGCTTTGGACTATACGAGATTGCTCATCAGAGACTTTTATTTTGTTTCAAGATTTGTCTCATATGACGCACGTTCTAGAAATACTGTACATCCATGCAGATCGTACGATACACTGTCAAAGACCTCGACTTGACGCGTTTCTTTCATTTACTCATAAAAATCTGGAAGCCTGAAGAAAATCATTTCGAGATGACCACCGAGTCATCTCACGTCTAGATTGTGCGACAGAAAAGGAATCCTATTATAAACCCATAAGGACCATCTTCCTCTCATATAACTTCACCGTTACCTCCATCCTGATCGATCATTCCGTTTACGTTACAAACATAGTACAATAACAGAGGGATTGAGTATAGGAGGAATATTGCATGGCTAAACACGTCTGTCAGTGTCCTACTATAGTACCTGCATGCATTAAGGACATGAGACATAATAACTATACATGGCTTTTCATTCATAGTAAAACTCTAATACAGGACTGTCTCCATTATGCGTGGATGGGGCTATTGCAAGTACGTCTGAACGGTGGAAATCTAAAAAAAAAGCCAAAAGAACATATGTCTTAGTTCTGGAGGAGACTGACTGACACCAAGCATCACCAAGCGTCTTTCAGGTTGTCAGAGGGGAAAAAACCAAAAAACCAAAAAAAAGATAGAGCAGAAGAGAAAAAAAAACAACAACAAAGCAGCAGTTCAGCACAGAGCGCCACGTACAAAGTCTTCCAAACACCATCCGTTTCGTGCGTTCAGCATTCCTCCACATATACAGTTTGCTTTGTCCCTCCTAATGGTCGCTCCCATTTGTTTTAATACCCTAGTTGTTACCACCTTCGATGAATTGCATAATAAGCGTAGTATATTACTGAGGCTGTGGCTGATCACACACGTATTTCCACGACGGCGGGCAAGCTCCGGGTTGAGGTTTGGGTTCTTAAACAGTAGAAAAAGCGGAAAATCCTTAACATAATTATTGCAGTGTGTCGGGAGCCTTGAGGACCCATATAAACAGCTCTCAGCGTACACGATTTGAAATGCACGCACTCGTGCAGAGAGACACGTTCCAACGGCGGCATTCTTGACCACACACACATTCACCCACCCACCCACACACACATAGACATACACAAACACATACACACACACAAACACATACTCTCACTCAAGCACACGCACAAACACACACAAACACACGTGTACACGCATGGGCACACGTGCACACACACGTGCGCACGCACATGCGCGCGCGCGCACACACACACACACACGCGAACACAGAAACAGAGAGTATCCAGGGCACCAGTCAGTGGCTGCCATCTTCCCAAGCACAGTCATTTTTCTGCTTAGCGAGCCTCCTGACCACACGCTCTAGCTCTCTGCGAGACTTCTGCTCTTCCTCAAGACACTGCTTCATCCACTTATTCTCCTAAAGACACAAAACAGAGCATTCAATAACTCTGTACCAGTCGAACACGAACCTGTCAGGGACACTGAAGAATAAAACAAACAAACAAACAAACAAACAAACAAACACTCAAATAAAAAAAAGAACACTACCTTCTTTAACTCGTGGACCTCATCCTTTAAAGCATATACTGCATCCACCAGACTTCTACAACAAACAGAATTGACAGACACTTTTCAGAACAAGATATGATCTGACAGCTCAGAGGAACAAACAGATTTGTCTTGATCTAAAAGTCTAATAGAATGTGTACAGTTATTGTGTGGTCAGAAGTGATTCACAGAAACGCTATGCTGATTCATAGAACAATAATTCATTTCCTGTTGTATCTTCTGCTCTAGCAGAGATGATGGGAGTTGCTATTTGAGCAGATTTGCTCATGGATTATGTGAGTGTGTTTACTTTTCCTCAATGACTGTCTGGCCGTTACTCTTCATCTCCTCCACGATGATCTTTTCTTCTTCCGGCAGCAAGACCTGCGGGACACACTCCTTTCGCACAGCTGCAAACACCCGCACACACACACACACACACAGAGAGACAACAGTCAGTGAGTCATTTCAACAAATGTGAAAACATGTTTCCACATACAGTGAGACACGTGGCGCTACTCGTTTGGCTTCCAGTCGAATCCAGCGCAAGCGCTAGCGAACAAACTCTTTTTAACCTGGTAGAACCAAAAGGCAAATTAGTTTTGTTATGAGGGGTAACTAAGACTAATCAGTCTAAATCAGTACCTACTGACCTTCTGGACAAATATCTATCACAGTACCTGTAAGCACCTCAGCGTAGTTTGATCATACACTGTCAGACAATACCGAAATGAGTTTAAAAAAAAACACCCTTTTACACCCACATTTACCATAACAATTTGTATCACCGAGAGGGTCACGCGCATTTGGGGACATGCCCCAAAATTCATTCGTTATCGTTTGACTACATATGACTTGGACTGGGCTGCTCCAGGCGTTTTGGTGATCGTTCTCACAGATTTTTGATGTCACTCAGAGGCCCTCAGTCACTTTCTGTTGTTTCGATATTTTTGAAGAGACTGAGAACTTTCAGCAGTGGCAAAACGCGTTACAGTAACGCGGGGTCAATCTAACACACGTGGGGGGGGGGGGGGGTTGTGTCAATCAAACACACATCCTTATTACTGATTAACTGCAGGTAGAGTTTGGCAGGACTCTTACCTGTGGCAGTCTGGTGAAGGCTGGCTCCAGTGCAGTAGGCCTCAATAACCTTAAGGATCTGGGCATCTTCTTCCAGAGCTGCAGTACCTGATGAACAGTGGAGCTCTTAGTGCCTTGGTTTTCACTTCCAAGTAATCACTTTTCCTTTTTATGTTTGTTGTTGTTGTTGTTGTCGTTAGTTGCTGTTTTGCTATTACGATTAAGATCACCTACTTTTTCGGAGCAGGAATTCATCATCTGATGGCTTCCTCTCCGGTTTCCTTTTTGGGAGGAACTTTTTAATAGGTCTGGGACTTTTGCTGGATTCCTGAGGAGATGAAAGCATCCAAATTATGAAAAATAAAAGGTTCCCTAAAGTGTGAGCATTCCCATAAACAACAAACATTCATTTTGGAGCTCAACCTCAAGCAAAAATAAACAGTGTGAATTTATTACACAAATGCACAAGAATACGCACGAAAAACAGACATAGGCAAATAATGAGGATTCCAAAAACAAAACAAAACAAAAGACTTGTAAACGAAAGCAGTTTGCTATTAAAAGCGTTATTTCTCTCAGTCTCATTTTTTCAGTCTGAGTCATTAAACTTGAGCTTTACATGACTGTCACCTAATAGCTTTGCACTTTCACAGTTTTTGCCGATGGTTTCAACAAAACAAAATACTCTTTATTTGTGATATGACAATATGTCTCTCTCTCTCTCTCTCTCTCTCTCTCTTTTTTTTAAAAAATGTTAACACAAACACAAACGCCTGCACAGAGAGAGAGAGAGAGGGGGAGGGAGAGAGAGAGAGATAGAGAGAGAGAGATAAAGGCTAATTCTAAGATTTAGAGCAAGATTTCAAATTTGCAATTCTGAATTCAGTGCAATTCAGTTCTGGTCATGATGAAGCACAAGCTTGTCACTAAGCAAATGCAAGCGCAAACAAACACACACACACAGATACATACACACACACAGACACACACACAGACATACAAAGACACGCACACACACCCACTCTCTGTAAAACACACTCCCCAAACCACAGCACTAGCAAACGATACCTCATGGGAAACCTACATAAAATTACAGGAAGCGTCTTAAAGAGGAACACTCAAATACTTTCTTTTCAGAAATGCCCCAAAAAGGAAAAAAAAAAAAAAAAAAAAATTCTGCCTCACCCCTTACCCCTACCCCAAACCCGATCCCAACCTCACTCCCTCCACCCTCTCTATGTCTTTTATCTGACCTGTGCTAAACGCCTTCATAAATAATGACCAAATCAACATTCGATATCTCGAAACAAGACGCTGTTGGGTGCTTATTTCCTGTATTCTAATGAGGGATGGAGGGACAACACCTTGCAAGATTTCCATTAAGGAAAAAAAAAAAAAGAAAAAGATAAAGAAAAAAAAAAAAAGAGAGATTGTGAAATAGTTAAAGATTGATGGTATGCTGTAAGGATTTTTTCATCAGCATGGGGATACTGCAGATAGATGAGGCCATGAAAAACAACAGGAAATGAGTGGCTTACACCAGAAAGACTGAGACAACAGAGGGCACAGGGGCCGTCACATGCAACGCCAGCGCTAGCCAAGCACAACGGCTAAGTGTTAAAACACACACACACACACACACACACACACACACACACACACACACAACTCACACAAGTCCACCCTTACCTTCAGTATATAAGACATCCTCTAAAGAAGCGTAATGGAGAGAAGAAGAAGAAGAAGAAGAAGAAGATGAGAGAAAAATAATAAAAAAAAGGTTTGAGAAGAACATGAGGTCGTGAACAGTCAAAAGGTTAACCTTTTTTTTTTTTTTTTCAGTAACCCTCGTTCCCTTGCAATGGTGAAGCACGTGTGCAGAGCTTTATTGTAATTGTGAAGAAAAAAAACAAAAACAAAAACAAACAAACAAACAAAACAGAGACCATGCACTTTATTTATGGCATAGAGAAAGAAAGAGAGATGCAATTTCATTTTTCTGCTGAGTGTGCTGGAAGAGATATCCATTCAGCTATGACTCTGTTTTGCATGTTGTAAATGACAAACAACACCTACACAGACCACTAAGCCATCATTTTATCAGAGACCCTTTATATTCTGCTACTGCAGCACTGCCCACAGATGTAAACAAAAAGCTGTAAAAAAAACAAACCAAAAAAACAACCAACCAATCAACCAACCAACCAAACAAACAAACAAACAAACAAACAAACAAGAAAACATATGTCCTTAGATGGAGACCAAACAATGAAATACATTATATGGCCCTACGTTTTATGGCACACCAGGAAATGTGATACTCCTTAACACGAGTCGATGGTTTTATTTGTTTGTTCGTGAAACTGCTCGATGCATTTGGCTGACTGAAAGACGATTCATGAGTCATTACAGGTGAAAACGGACCAAGCTTTTTCGCGATGTCTCAGAATGTTTTTCTTTAATTCACCGTAACGAAATGTTCTTCTCTTTGGCGGAAGGATGACAAAAACCTGACATTAAACGGTGAAAAATGTCATTTATTTGAGGAAAGAAAAAAAAATCGGATAGGTCATGAAAATTTCCCGTCAATTTCGACATGCTATGACGACAGCGTGATTGTGATTCTCCAGGTTCTTTGCATGGAAATGAGTGAGCGCTGATGTCACATACAGGTAACTGCAAAAATAAAGGAAACACCAACATACAGCGGTTTAACCCTGTCCCTGCCTACCACAGGCCCCCGCGGCAGTTTCACTGTGTGCCTTGGCATAGATTCTGTACGCGTCAGGAACTCTGTCGGACAGACAGGACAGCGTTGTGCCCCCGGGATATTCCATCTTTCGTTGTCGACGGCGCTGTTTTAGACACTTTGTTCACGCATTCGTCACGTCTCGCCTCGATTACTGAAATGTTCTGTACTCTGGCCTGCCTGCCTCTGGTATCAATAGTCTTCAGCTGGTCCAGAATGCTGCTGCTAGAATTCTGACCAGAACGAGGAAGTTTGATCACATTACCCCTGTCCTGGCTTCCCTTCATTGGCTCCCAATTCATGCAAGGGCAGATTTTAAGGTCATCTTACTAACTTATAAAATTTTACATGGGCTTGCGCCTTCCTACCTATCCGACTTAATTACACCCTCTAACCCACCTTGCACCCTGCACTCTCAAGATTCTGGACTATTAGTCGTTCCAAGATTTAAAAAGAAGTCTGCTGGCAGCTGAGCCTTTTCCTACCGCTCTCCCTTCCTCTGGAATGGTTTACCTACAGAAGTTAGGGAGGCAAACTCTCTCCATACCTTTAAAACAAGACTAAAGACTTAACTATTTTCTCAAATTTCTGCATAATATAATTTTGATTTGACTTTGTTATAGACATGAAAAGCCCCTTGAGACTATAAATAGGGATATTGGGCTCTAATTATTATTTATTATTTATTATTATCACTTGTCCACGATCTCCCCCGTAAGGGTACCTTTGACTGACAAGACTGAGCTTGGACACATGGTTTGCATTGCTGTCATTCATTCATATCATTCTAGAGCACACTATTCCCAAAAGGAGACAAATGCTTAAGCACCGGATGAATGTGAACCACACGCAGAACGGCATTGCACTTACTGGTGCTCACTGTGCTCTCCGAATGGCAGAGTGGATGCAAAACCCACCCGGGAAAACACACCTCCCATCATCACACTGTGTGACATAACAGCACTTAACATCATAACATCTGAAACAGGTGAACGAGGGGCACTTGGACCGATTAGTTTCTTTTTGGCGTACGCGACACACGCGTACTCATCTTTTTTTTTATCAAAAACAGGGCTTTCAGGATGACTCAGCTGACCATCTAATTTTTTATTTTCTTTCCGTTGATAAGTACACCACTGTTCTGTGGCCTTTGTTGCACTTTGTTCATGCACATGGTCATGTGTTAAAGGGTTCATGCACTGCTGGTTAACACCATCCATAACATCTCAATCCGTTATGTTCTAGACCAAACAAGGGTGTCTATTAACACTGTAGATTTCTAATTGCAGTTGATGTCATTTAGAGTCGCTTGTCTGTTTTGTATTGAACCAATTCACGAACATCACATTCAAGGGAGTATCCACTTAGCTGACCCCAGCCAGTGACGCTCTGACCTCAGACATCAATGCCAACATCATTTAAGCCATCGCTCCTCTTGAAACTTAAAAAAAAAAACTTTCCGGTTCTTCTCACTGAAGCTCCTGCCAAAAGTGCCTAGTTATTCACCCCTCTTACATTCACACCGCAAGCCGTGGTGCCCAATTCGGATTTATTGCTCAGATCTGATTTTTTGGTTTGGCTGTTCACATTATTTTCTAAATGTGGCCAATATCAGATTCCAGTGTGAACTGGTCACGGTCCCGAACTGACTCGCACACGCAAAAGAACAACAATGAAGACGTCACACGCAGCACGCTGTCGTACGGAAGTGAACACAGAGGCCACTGAAGTCAGGGTTTACGGTTTCATTCATTATGATGTGCAGTGGATGCCAGCGAATTCGTGAGCAGATGATAAGGAGGACGAGGACGAGGAGAACAAGAGGCAAATTTTTAAATGATGGCTTTTTTTTGTAGAGCATTGGCTGCTACTTCTGAACGGAGGTGTGTGTGGATTGAGTCTTTAGCTTCTTTAAACTTTGCTTTAAGTCTCTTAACTTTTCTCTGACACTGTAGCTACGCTCTTCTGTGGTTGTTCACACTGTTGTGGGAAAAAAAAAAAAGACACACATCTGGGTCACATATGGGCAAAACAAAATCAGATTTGGGCCACTTCTGCCTAGAGCCTGAACGTGGCCTTTTAGCGTCACTGAGAAACTGTCCTCTAGCCTCGGAAACTAAAAAAACACTGTTTGACTGGTCTTGTCCAATATGCAAGAACATGATGGATGTTAATAGTTCAAAAACCACATCTGTGCAGAAGCAGCTGGTTCTAGTGTACTTTACATCCCTCAAATTGCTGAAGTGTTTCCTTTATTTTTGGTAGTTGTCAACAGATTCTACCTTGATCTGACTGCCAATACTCAGCAGATGTACATCAAACGAACGATCTGGGTTAAAGTGTGGTCGCGAGACTTTCATCACTGGCCGCAGCAGACCACCATTGGAAGTTGCGGTATACAAGAGAATCACTGGTGCTGCTGCCTGGAGTGAAACCGCCAGACAGCAGTGACAGGAATGAGACACTGAAAGTCCAACAAGATTAAGCTGCATCTGTGGGCTGCACTAGTTTCCTGCCAAAGACCACCGAGTTTACTAAGAGACGGGCAGTACCCACCCACTAAGCCGTTCTACTTCTGACTGTGTGTGTGTTTTTTTCTTTTTTCTTTTTCCATTCAGCCTCAACAGCCGGGGTGGGGGTCTCCTACCTCTTTGTATCCTAGTGCGGCCGAGGGCTTGAGCGGGGGAGCAGGTCTCAGACAGCTTAGGGACCAAGGCTTCGTGATTTTCGGGGGCTCCAACGGCCCTCTGCTAGCAACAGGAACACTGAAACTCTGAAGATGTGCGTGGTGGGATGGAGTGCCAGCAACACTTACAGGCTTACCCTCCACATTCTGCAAAACACACACACACACACACACACACACACACACACACACACAGACCAAAATGAGCTCCTCTTGTCCACAGACATTGACGTCTGGGTGTGGGAGAGCTACGTTCAAAGGGGAATTCAACCCTATGAAATTTTTGAAAGACTAACGGTAAATGATGCTATACCTTAATGATAGTTCCCACCGGACTTCCTCCTTTAGTAAACGGGTGTAGATGCTCCAGCCACTCCTGGAGCTCTTGTGAATTACTGCAGAACACGGCGACACGATCTATCATGCCCCCTAAAGACAAGCAACAGCAGAGACCGACAACATGTAAGCAACACAAACACATTTTAATGCTATTTAATATTCGCCTTCTTTGAGGTGAATACATTCAGTGATGTGGAATGTACTGCGACGCACACTGAATCCGTTAATAAAGGTTAGAAGATTGCAAATTGCCAAAACCAAGTTAATTCCCGAAAAGAAAGGAAGAGTGAAGTTTTGTTTCTAAATACGCCTGCATCAAAAAACAGGATTAGTCTCAGCACTATTATTATTATAATACCTGTGCGTGTGTGTGTGTGTGTGTGAGTGTGTGTGTCAAAGCCCAAGAGATCATCCACTGAACAAAGAAACATCTCTGTCTGTTCAAAATAAAACTACACCTACAGTGACATGAGATGAAAGCCAATCATGTAACAAAAGACACAAAGACTCCACTCAGAAACCCTGTTCTTCCAAACGGAAACAAACCTGTTATTTCAAAGGCGTAATGCCCAGTCTCGGTCTCCTCTATCTGTCTGGTTACCGTGGCCCCAGCCAGAGGCAACCGCCCCTAAGAATATAACCACGGTCGACTGTTAGACACAACCCCACAAAAGATCACGTGACTGAACATTTCCGTGAATGAGATCTAATTATCATAGCATTTGGTAATCAGCTGAAGGTTTTTGTTTTTATATTTCAATGAAGACTCATTTAGTTCTGTTAGCATTAGCATCACAACACATGGTGAACGGTGCGGAGCTCATCTGTTTTGGCCTCCTGGCTCACCTGATAGATGAAACCGCTCATTCTTGGACTAGCAGACAGCATGACCAACACATTGGGGAACAGCATGAAGTATCGCTCTTCTTTTTCCTGCGGGGCACACAGACAAATGAACTCAAATACTTGGAAAACTGGACAAAAATGACATGCTACATATTAGGAACATACACAATGGCACACACATA